>NW_022639676.1:441030-447461 GCF_010583005.1 Odontomachus brunneus
TAATGATTTTAAGAAAAATTTGTACAAATTGATGAACAATGCGGTATTCGACAAAACGATGGAAAATGTTCGAAATCATGTTGATGTAAAACTAGTAACACATTGGGACGGTAGATACGGTGCAGAGGCAATGATCGCAATACCAAATTTTCACAGTAGAAGTATATTTTCCGAAAACTTAATCGCCATTGAATTGCGCAAACTCGAGGTGAAATTCAACAAGCCAATCTACGTGGGTATGTGCATACTGGATATATCTAAAGTTTGCTTGTATGAATTTCATCACGAGTACATGTATCCTTTGTATCGCGATAAATGTAAAATAATGTACACTGACACAGACAGACAGTCTCATTTACAACATCGAATGCGATGATGTGTACAAGCACATGAAACGCGATATTGCAAGGTTTGATACGAGCGATTATCCCGCTGACAACGCGTACGATATAACGCTTGTAAATAACAAAGTGCCTGGTTTAATGAAAGACGAAAATAACGGAGCGGCTTTCATGACGGAATTAGGGCAAAGATGTACGCGTTGCGAGTGGCTGGCAAGAAAGACACGAAAAAAGACAAAGGTGTCAAAAGTAATGTCTTAGCGCGAACGATATCTTTCGATGATTACGCACAGTGTTTGCGATAAGAAATCGAAACGACTCGCCGTCAATCGCGCATACGATTGCATGAAGTGTATACAGTGTCTGAAACGAAAATTGCTCTAAGTCCTTATGATGACAAACGGTATATCGTACCAGATTCGACTGAAAGGTTACCATGGGGGCATTACAAAATACTATTATAAATAGAATATAAATTGTATATTTTATGCGTAAATAGAATATGTTGTATATTTTATGTATTACATATAATTATAAATAAAATTATTATTACTAATATAATCGATAAATGTAACATTATAATAAAATGTAAAACATTATATTAGGTACGCAACTAAGTTCCCGCTGTTTGTCAATAGATGGCTCCAGCAGTAAGTGCTGGTCGATTTTGACATATCCAAAACGTCATGAACCAAGCTTAGACATATGGTAAACAAACCGCTTTGACACGTTAGTGATTTTGTTTTGGCGTCATATACTTTTGGTTGTGTGAAAATGTCTGATTTTGTGCCAAATAATCGTTATTTGCCGGAAGTGTTGATTTTCTTATTTCATTCAAAGAAAATGGCGGCTGAAGCGCATCGAGAGCTCCAAAAAGTTTACGGAGATGCTGCTCTAAGTGAAACAACGTGCCGTGGTTGGTTTCGTCGCTTCAAAGACGGCGATTTCGATTTGACGACCGTCCGCGTGAAGGAAGGCCAAAAACCTTCGAAGACGCTGAATTGGAGATCAGTGCTAAACGCAAGAACAGCTTGCCTCAGCATTAGGAGTTACCCGCCAAGCTATTTCCGAGCGATTGCATGCGTTGGGAATGATTCAAAAGCAAGGAACTTGGATTCCATATGATTTGAAGCCAAGGGACGTTGAGCGTCGTTTTTTCGCCTGTGAACAACTGCTCCAGCGGCAAAAAAGGAAGGGTTTTCTTCATCGCATCGTGACGGGTGATGAAAAATGGATTCATTACAGCAACCCAAAGAAAAGAAAGTCATGGGGACTGCCCGGTCATGCTTCTACGTCGTCGGCTCGGCCGAATATTCACGCTGCGAAGGTTATGCTGTGTATTTGGTGGGACCAGGTCGGTGTTATTTATTATGAGCTGTTGAAACCGAACGAAACCATCACTGGGGAACGATATCGAATTCAATTGATGCGATTGAGCCAAGCACTGCGCGAAAAACGGCCACAATAGGAGCAGAGGCACGAAAAAATGATTCTACTGCATGATAACGCTCGGCCTCATGTTGTCAAACCCGTTAAAACCTACTTGGAAACGCTCAAATGGGAAGTCCCACCCGCCATATTCCCCAGATATTGCGCAGTCCGATTATTACTTGTTCCGTTCGATGGCATATGGTCTAGCTGATCAGCAGTTCCGCTCATATGAAGACATCAAAAAATGGTTTGATTCGTGGATAGCCTCACAAGACGAACGCTTTTACCGTAACGGTATTCGAGCTCTGCCAGAAAGATGGGAAAAAGTTGTAGCTAGCGATGGGCAATACTTTGAATGATTCATTTGTAACCATTTTTTCACAATAAAGTTGTATTTTCATAAAAAAAAAACAGCGAGAACTTAGTTGCGCACCTAATAAATAACAGAACACAGCAAGTTAGATTTAACAATCAATAGTCAAAACGACTTATGACAAAGTACAGAGTTCCACAGGGATCAGTGTTAGGATCTTTATTATTTACAATATACATAAATGATATCGTGCAAATTTGTCAGGAAAAATTTAATATTAAAATGTTTGCGGATGATACAATAATATATGTGACAGGAAGAGGCAGCAAAGAGGTGGAAGTGAAATTAAACAGGATATTACATATAGTAGAAAATTGGATGAATATTAATTGTTTCGGAATCATCGTCAAGTAAATATTCTCCAGGACAACAAAGCAATCGCACATCGATACCGTTCAAAACACGCGTATATCTCTCCTGTACAAACCGCGGTGTTGATATCAACAATAATATTTATTCGTGCCGTGTGAGAACGAGTCACGCGACGCGAGAAAAAATAACGTGGTTATCGTTGGATATCGTCTTTGTCTCGCCACGATAAATTACCGAAATCCGCTTCCCGAAACCGTTGTTGTCTTCTTTTGGTTTACTGCGCGCGACCATTACCGCTAGAGAAGTCTCGTTTGCTGGCCAGATACTTTTTTCGTTATTAGCAGCGAGACCTTCTTAACGTTGAACAAAGTGTAAGATACCGAGACACGCCTTGGAACCAGTGCATCGATTATTATATCGCGCGTATCGCCTATCGCTCGCCTCACATCTAATTTCATCCGAGACAACAATAAACGGCATTTGTTATAACAAAGAGAGTTCTCATTATTACATCCGCCTTGGCGAACGAGCCTTCCTGACAAGGTGACACCAGCGTCACAACATTAATAAATTAAAAATTAATGCTGTCAAAACAAAATTTATTATTATTAGAAATATAAGGAAAGAATTGAGAAGAAATATTACTGTTCTGGACGGAACGGGTACGAGCGGGCCCCAGGCGCCGCCAGTTCGCACCGTCACCGCGACGCGGTCAGTCGTGGTCAAATTTCGCTATATAAGGCGCCGCGCGAGACCACTTGAGGCTTTCTTGAGTGCGCGTGCACGTTGGGTCATTGCCTCAGGCGAGATATTCTTTTGCATCTCTGCATTGATCTCTACTGTCTTTAGAGTGTCTAAGACACGTTGGCATTAGTTGGTACAAAATAGTTAGGTAACTCCATGGATCTCCACCTTCTCGATACGATCGGCGTATGCGAGAAAGGTTTGCGCGACCATTTGGATTACCCCGAAGCCTCCACCGCGGTGGAAGCTTCCCTTTGTGAAATCTCACGTATTGCAGATATCGTGCATCAGTTCGACAGAATGCGGTACTGTTGGACTCACGACTCCGCGAAAGTCTTAGTTTTCTCCGAGAACTTCACTGTCAGGGACGCAGCTCTCACGCGAGCCACGCGAGCCACGCTCGCTATTGCTCCGCTGCCAGGGACGCAGTGCTCACGCGAACCAAGTTCACTGGTAAGTCGACTCAAGACTTATACATCGTCGCATCCGCGACTCAACACGCGATTGACACTTGCTTCTAAGTCTCAGCGAGACTTAGCATTAGTCGCACCCGCAGCATTATCGACGCGAACCACGGTCACTTACAAGTCGACGCGAAACTTATACGCCGTCGCATACGCGATTCAACACGCGAGTTACACTCGCGCCTAAGTCCCTACGAGACTTAGCCTTCGTCGCGACCATTCAGACGAAGTCTCGCCTGTATATCACAGATTCAGCATCTGTTGCTCCCATGACACACCGAGCTGAATCTCACTTGAACTTGACTCCAACGCTCACAAGAGGAGACGAGTCAACGTCTCCATACTTTGAACGTATACCATCCTCCGAAAGGGGGATTACTTCTCAGCGCGGAGGCGCCGGCCAACTCGAACGCATGTCCTAAACAGGACCCCGCCGTGCTCGTGCACACAATAGCACCCTCGCACTGTCCTCACATCAGCTTACGAGGCTCCTGGAGAGGAGAGCACGAACTTATACTCGCGCATCCAAAAGTAGCAGTCGATGGCAGTTCGACGGCATTGCGAACTAGTCGCTCACCAACCCGGGCTGTTCGAAACAATTACGTTAAAATGCTTAGATGGCTCAATGATAGAACAAGTAGAAAAACCCAAATACCTTGGTGTAATTATTGATATCAAACTCCGATTTGAGGATCACTGTAATTATATGTTAAAGAAAATAGAGAAAAAATAAGTTTTTTAAATAGAATTGGTAAAGATATATCGGGATATGCAAGATGTATTGTTTATAAATCAATTATAACACCACACTTTGAGTATTGTGCCACACTTTGAGTATTGTGTTATTAACAGGCATGGGTGAGACTCAGCTGATGAAACTGTAAGTAGTGCAAAATCGAGCCATGCGAGTCATATTATTAGGAGTATAAATCTCCGCCGTTTGACAAAAGTTGGCCCCACCAGTAAGTTATGGTTGAAATTGTCAGATGTAAAATGTCATATCGTAAGGTTGGACATCTGGCAACACTATAACCTTGAAATATTAGCGATTTTGTATCAGCATTACATAATTTTTTTCGTGCGAAAATATCGAGTTTTGAGCCGAATAAGCGTCATTTGCGGAAACTTTTGATTTACTTCTTTAATTTGAAGAAATCTGCAGCTGAGGCGTATCGATTGCTTGTAGAAGCATATGGTGAGGCTGCTTTAAGTGGGAGAAATTGTCGTGAGTGGTTTCAAAAGTTTAAGAACGGTGAGTTTGACGTCGAAGACAAAGAACGTAGCGGAAGGTCGAAAGTGTACGAAGACGCGGAATTGGAAGCATTATTGGAGGAAGATTCGTGCCAAACGCAAGAAGAACTTGTACTTACATTAGGAGTGACTCAACAAGCAATTTCACATCGTTCAAAATCGTTGGGAATGATTCAAAAGCAAGGAAATTGGGTTCCATATGAACTGAAGCCGAGAAACGTTGAACGCCGATTTTGCACTTGTGAAATGCTGCTTGCCAGGCATAAACGAAAGGGTTTTTTGGATCGTATAGTCACTGGTGATAAAAAATGAATCCACTACGATAACCCAAAGAAGAGGAAATCATGGGGACCATGTGGCCATGCTTCAACATTGACGGGAGCGGTGCACTTTGACACGGTGCATTTGGACACAGCCAATCACAGCACCGTGTGATTAGAGACATTTGTAGGGTCCCTTGGAACAGCGACTTGTGATTGGACTGTGTCCAATTGCCCCGTGTCCAACTGATATACACCCAACATCGACAGCCAAGCCAAATATTTATGGAGAAAAACTCATGTTGTGTATTTGGTGGAATCAGCTTGGTGTCATGTATTATGAGTTGCTCAAACTGAACGAAACCATTACTGGGGCTTTCTACTGAACACAATTGATGAGATTGAGTCGAGCACTCAAAGAAAAACGCGCCCACTACTACTCCAGACACGACAAAATTATTCTCCTACATGATAATGCTTATCCACATGTTGCGGCGCCGGTCGAAACCTACTTGGAAACACTCAATTGGGAAGTTTTACTCCACCCGCCGTATTCACCAGACATTGCTCCCTCTGACTATCACTTGTTTCGATCGATGACGCACGGCCTGTCTGAGCAGCACTTCATATCATATGAAGATACCAAAAATTGATTCGTGGATAACTTCAAAAGATGAAGCGTTCTTCCGACGCGGTATCCGTATGCTGCCAGAAAGATGGGAAAAAGTAGTGGCTAGCGATGGACAATACTTTGAATAAAACATAAGGTACCGTTCTTTCACAATAAATGCCCAAGTTTTGATAAAAAATGATGGAGACTTATTTGTACTCCCAATACAATGTGATATGTATACAAAAGTGAAAGGAATGCTGCAAGCGCTGCAGTTTATGTCAGTAAAACAGAGGCTATATTACAATGTGTGTATATTTGTTTTTAAAATGATAAAAGGTATGTTACCTGAGCAATTAGGAAATATGATAGTGTTAGTAGGAGATAAAAATGAGAGGCAAACAAGACAATCGGAAAATATTGTAGCAATTTCAAAGAACAAGAAGTGCGCAAAAAAGTTTATTTTACGAAAGTATTAAAATGTATAATGCAATGCCGTTGAAGCTGAAACAGTGTGATAGACTTAAAATGTTTAAGCGTATATTAAAAGAGTATATCATACGAAAGTTGACTAATATGCAAAATCTATGTATAAAATAGCTGAGAAAGCTAATAAATATCATTTATTCTCTCTCTCTCTCTCTC
>NW_022639676.1:447648-454705 GCF_010583005.1 Odontomachus brunneus
CTCCCTCTCTCCCCTCCCCTCTCCCCTCCCCTCCCCGTCCCCTCCCTCCCTATCGGGCAGCGATGAGTCGGTCCAGACTCACACTAAGGCGTAGACTAGTGCGAGCTCCGCGCTAGCGGACGCAGCGGAGGCGAAGCACACGGTCGGGTTATCGGAACGAAGAGGTATTGGCGAGTTCAAGCCGCCGAAAGGCACACGAATAAAGAGCCAACGAGAGCAACTTTTAAAGAAGAGGCTTTTAGCGACAGATCGCGCGCTGGTTGGTCGCGGTTGCCGAGAGTATTGTCACACGTAGGATGAATTGCCTTACATGGGTTACTTAGCAACAGTGGCGATCTAGCGAGCGAGTTGTCTCGCGCGAGCACTTGTTTGTTTGGCCGAGTGGTCGGCATGGTAACCGCGACCAGCGAGCGAACTCCGACTAGAAAAACGGTTTCGCGCTGTAGCCAGCACGAGCCTGTCGCGACGATGATGCTCGACCGAACATTCTAGCATATTCGATCGACTTTTCCAGAATGCTCTCAGCGATTTCGAACAATATAACATTTATTTGATATTTATTTCGTTATATATTCATTTGGAATAATGATTTTCAAAAAAATATTTTTTCAACGTTTTTATAACATTTATTTAATATTTACATGATATTAATTTATCATTTGTAATAATGATTTTTTAATAAATGATGTTTAGACTTCCGTTTCCAGTAGCAGGAGTGACAGTTGTGTGAGTGGAAGGTGTGTATGGTGAGAGGGTAATTTAAGGATGAGGAGGACTGTATTGGAGTGCGAGGTGGTGAGGGGAAAGGAGAGTGGTAGGTGGAGTTGGGAAAATAAAGGATAGGGCAGGAGTGAGGTAATAAAGAGACAGAGGGAAAGGTAGGGATATGGACAGGATTTGGAGATTAAACGGATAAGAGGAAGAGCTGGTCACGAACAGTAGGTGCATAGGGAACATAGAGAGTAGAGAGAAAGCAGGAAAGGAGGCGGAGGCAGCGACGCCGGGTGATGGAAGTGAGAAGCACGGAAGGAAAGAGTAAGCGCGAACGCAGGAAATTTGAGGAGGGAAAGTTGGTAGGCTAGGAGAAAGACGGGATGGAGGAAGAAAAAGAGGGAGGGAGGGAGAAAGGAAAGGAAGAAGAAGGGAATGGGGAGGAAAAGAGGAGTGTGGGAAGGCCGAGCAAGGCAGAAAGTATGAGGAGGGTTAGAGCAAATAGGGGAGCGGTGCACTTGGACACGGTGCATTTGGACACAGCCAATCACAGCACTGTGTGATTAGAGACATTTATAGGGTCCTTTGGAACAGCGACTTGTGATTGGACTGTGTCCAATTGCCCCGTGTCCAACTGATATACACCCGCAAATAGTATGCCTCTGCCAGAATTATTCAAGAGAGGAGAGAAAAGAAAGGGGTGGCAGGGGGAGGAGATAGGAGCAGGGGAGGGAGAAATTTCAAAGAGGATTTCTAAAGTAAAGAAATCGCCAGAGAGACTTGTGGAAGAGAGGCTGAGGGAAATATTGAGGGAGGTAAGAGAGGGTTTTAGGGAAATAAAAAGTGAAATGAGAGATTTAGAGAAAGAAATAAGAACACACAAACGAAAATATCAACCAAAAAATAGGAAAAAAGGCAATTCGAGTTCAAGCACAGAACTAATAGTGCTATGTACCATATGAGTAAAACCTTCCTTGTGTTAGGAAATCGTGTAATATTTATTGAACATGAATAATCAATATAAATAATCAGACGTTTCGGCTCAATCATGAACCCTCTTCAGTGATAATAAAAACTCAAGGATTACAATACGAACGCATTACAATTAATTAAAGACCTGATTAAAATGACATGAATGTTAATCGCAATATTAAAGCTGACAAGACCGTTACCGAAATAATATTAAGTAGTCAAATTAATATTAAGAAGTAGCCGTCATAACTATAAAAATTCATAAAATAAAATAAAAGTAAGTAAAATTGAAATATAATAAATAATTAAAACAGACAATATAAAATACCTTTGTTGAGCTCAGCTAAAAATAAAACGATCCTGTCAACGATAACATCGCCACGACTAAGAAATACAAATAATTACAGATTTATATAACCGAGCATTAACATTGCGGCAACGACTCGTGGAAGAGAAGAAAACCAAAACAAAGTTGATTTTCATAACAAGCAGTAGCTGCTGCCAAAATATTCAGTGTCCTTTTGTGAGTTAAGACCATGCTTTTGAAATTTGATGAAAATCATTTCTGAAATCAGACGTTTTAAGTAAAAACGTTCCTCATGTAAAACTTTGGCATGATCCCGATCGAAATCATGGTTCTTCCTCAAACGGTGTTCCTGTATGGCCGTTAACCCCACCGTAGAATTACTAGGAATTGTCCTATATTCGGCAATACGTGTAGAGAGTCTTCTACTAGTTTGACCAACATATGACGCCTCACAACCACTGTATTGCAATCTATGTACAACGTTATTATGGAAACCAAGAGACAACTTGTCTTTACGCACACGAATTAATCCTGATAATTTATTAGTGCAAGAATAAGCAATATTTGTCAAATTATTTCTAAAAAGCTTTGCCAGTTTTTCGAAACCGAACCACAAAATGGCACGGTAAAATATTTGTTATCACACTCAGAAGCTATCAAATTTGTTTTAACTGTCTATGTACCTCGTCCACCATTCACAATAAGAAACCTTAGTTTACGTTTTATAACTTTAAAAATTAGGTCAAAAGGATAATTATTATTAATTAGCGTCAAAATGATAAAATCTAATTTTTTCTTATGGAAAGAAGGATGACTAAGATAAAATATCCTATCAACCAAACCAATAATTGTGCCGATCTTGTGTTGAATAGGATAGAAAGACAAATAGTTAAGGTATCGACCAGAAAACGTTAGTTTATAATACCAGTCAAAAATTATTGTACTATTACGTATTAAAAGAGTGGCGTCTAAAAAATTAATACAGTCATCTCCTATCTCCATTGAACTATAACCGAGGATGAAACAAATTAAAAATGCAATATGTTATCCAAAAACTCAGGAGCCGTTAAAAGAATATCGTCAACATATCTAAAATAAAAAGGCAATGTCACCGGAATCATGTTAATAGCTCTTTCCTCCAAGTCTTGAAGAACTAGGTTCATAATAATAGGGGACAATGGGGAGCCGATAGGACTCCCAAAAGTTTGTTTATAAGTTATATTGTCAAAAGTAAAAAATGTAGAATTAAGGACAAATTCCAAAGCCAACAAAAACTCGTTGCGAGGAATCACAATAGAATTGACAATATAATGCCAACGTTTGTCAATCGAAGCTAATGCTAAATCCAGAGGAATATTAGAAAATAGAGAGATAGCATCCAGAGAAACCAGTTTATGATGTTCCTCGAAATGTTTAAACGCAAGATTGTTAACCAAATCAAAGCTATTATTAATTTTGCTTTTTGCCGGAGGGATTTTTTGGTAGATAATTTTATACAAAAAAACTGTAAGATTATAAAGGGGGCTATTAATAGAAGAAATAATTATTCTCAACTGGTGTCCCTCCTTATGTATTTTTGGCAACCCATAAGCGTCTTGTGACGCGCCTGCCCCGCGCGACGAGGCGCCTCCTATCTCCCCCAGGGCGGCGATCGGGCGATCAGGAGGATCCGGCGGCATTGGGGGAAGGGGGCGCACCCGCAGGTACTCCGTGGTGCGCGGGTAGGTGAGGCGCCATCTTTCTCCTGCGGCGCCTCACCCCGTCCCGACGGGCGGCTTCGCCCCTCCTCTCTCTCTCTCTCCGCCTCCTCTTTTTGCAACATAACTGCGTCGCAGAAGGAGGTGACGGCGGACCAGCCTTCGTCTCCCCCGAGCATGGCCCTGATAAGGGCCGGGGGAGAGAGGTCCGCTCCCACCACATCAATCAGGACTCGGCGCTCTGCCACCCACGAGGAGCATTCCTCGAGGGTGTGCTGCGCCGAGTCCACCTCGTCACCACAGTGGTGGCAGCGGGAGGTGAGCTCCTTGCCTATCCTATGCAGGTACTCACCGAAGCATCCATGTCCGGTGAGTACCTGCGTTGTCCGGAAGGACAACTCCCCGCGGGCCCTGTCCACCCATTCCTTTAGACAGGGCCGGATGGCCTCGGCGACCTTCATTCCCGACCGGCCCGTCGCCGTCTTCAGGTGGATACTCCATCTTAGGAGGAGGCGTTGAGGCGGGTCTGATCTTCAGCTAAACTGATGGCCCTGGCCAGATGTTCCAGGTCTCCCCCACGGAGACCCCCGACACGCTGATAGTTTTCGGCGTGCATCTGAGCAAGCAGCTCCAGCGGTGGGATATTGGCCAGGGCCGTGGCGGCCATATGCGACGTCGTCCGGTAGGCCTGGGCGAGGCGAATGGCGACCCACCGCTATATGCGGTGTGCCAGCGAAATTAATCGCTGGTTGGTCGCCATCGCGCTCGCCCAGACCGGGGCCCCTACTGTGGACGACGCCGGCATACAGCCGCCGAGGTTGGGCAGGAGGCCACCCAGCACATTGGTCACCCTGCCCTACTTAAGAGCCAGAAGCTCAAAGTGCTTCTGAAACCCCCATTTGCCATCCAGGACGAGTCCCAGATACATTAACGTGAGATCCGCCCTCACGGAGACGTTGTCGATCCGGACCCGGGCCCTTGGCGACTCCCCCCTTGACCGATTATGCATAAACATCATCTCTGTCTTGAGGGAAGCCACCGTGAGGCCCATCGCTTTCAGGGAACTCACCACCTGGTCTACCGCCAGACGGCTCAAATCTAGGGCATTCTGCCAGCCCCTGCCCCCGGCCAACACCAATGTGTCGTCTGCGTAGCAGACGACAGTGCAGCCGAGGGGAGGGCAAGGCGAAGGACTTGATCATACGCGATGTTCCATAATAGGGGTCCTAGCACGGACCCCTGAAGAACCGCGGTAAACCGCGGTAAACCGCGGTAAACCGCGGTAAACCGCCCTTCCGCATTGGAGTTCCGCTTTGTTGCGGAACTCCAGTCTTCTGTCCCGGAAGTAGTCCCTTATCACTGAGACCAGGTGGAGGGCGACCCTGAAATGGGCCAAGCCCGCCTCCACCTGGTCCTAGGGGAGGGAGTTGAACGCGTTGGCGATGTCCAAGGACACCGTCAACACAACTCCCCCCTCCCCCTCACGACGACTTCCGAGAGGGACCGGACGCGCAAGATCGCGTCCACGCTCGACCGTCCATCCTGGAAGCCGTATTGCTCATTGCTGAGCTTGAGACTACCCCGGGACAGGTGCCGGACGAGGCGGGCGTGTATTATCCTTTTGAACAATTTGCCTGCCTCGTCCAACAGGCATATCGGCCCGTATGCGGAAGGGCTGTCCTCCACTTTGCCCCCTTTCTTGAAGAGGACGAAGTTAGCCTTCTTCCAGGGGCTGGGGAACACCCCAGTCCTCAAACAGGAGGTAAAGAGCCGCATCATGTGGCTCTTCACCTCCGCTAACCTCAACGCCAAGGCCCAAATTGTGCCTGGGATACCGTCAAGGCGCGGCGCTTTCTTTTTGGCGCCGAGCATCCTGACGGCCCTGTCCATCTCCACCATCGTGACCCCGACCTCTTCTTCCTCCCCATCTGGAGGGGGGCCCTCATAAGGGGGGAATACAAGCTTTCCCCCGTGGGAAGAGGGTCCCCACAACCCTATCAAGGAAGTCGGGGTCCAGGGACGCCGTCGGTGGGGGCGCCCAATGGCGCAAGCGCCTCATTACGATGTGATAAGGGCGCCCCCATGGGTCCCTGTCAATGGTAGAAAGCAGGTCATCCCAGGCACGGGCCATGGCCGCTTTGAGGGCCTTCCGCTTTTCGCGGTAAGCCCCCTCGGTGGCCACCCTGCCTTCTCCATCCCTCCCTCGCCGGTCCATGACCCTTCTGGCGTGGCCGGCGGAGCGCCGAAGTTCGGCAATCTCCGCCGACCACTAGTACACGGACCGGCGGGGGTGTGGCCGGGATCGGGGCATGGCAGCATCACACGCCGCCGTCGTTATGTCCCGAATCCCGGCCACCTCGTTTTCAATGGCGGGCCGGGTCCCCGGTGTGGGACCCGGCTCCGCCCATGTGGCCGCCATTAAGGCGGCCGCCGGGAGCGGTACACTTGGACACGGTGCATTTGGACACAGCCAATCACAGCACCGTGTGATTAGAGACATTTGTAGGGTCCCTTGGAACAGCGACTTGTGATTGGACTGTGTCCAATTGCCCCGTGTCCAACTGATATACACCCGCGGCCGCCAGCTTATCGCGGTCGAGCTTCGCGAGGGTCCATTTGCGCGGTCGGACGCCCCCCCGGCCGCGCCTCAGGAGCGCCTCCTCCGGGGTGGCGACCAGCCGGACCACAATGTATCTGTGGTCCGTTAGGTTGTCCCCGCTGGTCACTACCCGCCAATCCTGTATCAGTCGGGCCGTTTGTGGAGACGCTAGAATGACTTCGATCACCGATCTCCCCCGCGCCGACGAAGGTGCTCCTTCGGCCTCTGTTGATGATACAGATCATGAATTATTTCTTGAAATGATTTACATTAAATTTCAAAAGCATGGACTTAACTCTCAAAAAGACACAGAATATTTGGGCAACAGCTACTGCGGCTTATTATCAAAATAAAACTTTGTTTCCTTCTCTTCCAAGAATCGTCGCCGCAATGTTAATACTCGTGTACATAAATCTGTTATTATCTCCTTTACTTAGATGTGGCGATGTTATCGTTGACAGGATCGTTTCACTTTTAGCCGAGTTCAATAAAGATAATTTATATTGACCGATTTAATTATTTATTATATTTTAATCTTATCTATTTTTATTTTATTTTATGGTTTTTTTATAGTTATGACGGCTACTTCCTAGTATTAATTTGAACTTCTTAATATTAGTCGGGTCTTGTCAGCTATAATGCTGCGAATAACATTCATGTCATTTTATTAAGGTCTTCAATTAATTCTTTTACTTGTAATGCGTCTGTTTTGTAAACCTTAAGTTTTTTTATATCACTGAAGAGGGTTCATGATTGAGCCGAAACGTTTGA
>NW_022639676.1:454715-456321 GCF_010583005.1 Odontomachus brunneus
CTTGTCAGCTATAATGCTGCGAATAACATTCATGTCATTTTATTAAGGTCTTCAATTAATTCTTTTACTTGTAATGCGTCTGTTTTGTAAACCTTAAGTTTTTTTATATCACTGAAGAGGGTTCATGATTGAGCCGAAACGTTTGATTATTTATATTGAATATTCATGTTCAATAAATATTGCTCTTTCTTAACACAAGGAAGATTTTACCCATATGGTTGTAACGCTCGCCTCTTCTATCGCCCGGATTTCGCTCGCCGGAGTCCGGGTTTGCGTGAGGCAAGATGAGAGAGAGAGCGCATTCGATATTATAGATTTATTCATGACAGCTGAAAGAAATGTTATGTACAAAGCAGTATTTACAGTGTGTATAGACTCTATAGTCGTGGTGCAGAAGGCACGACAACGGCATGCGGAGCGACGGTTGTGAGGGCAACGTGCCCGATCGCGGGGGAGCGCGGCCGCGTCGACACGCGGCTCCCCAGGAGCTAGGAACGACGATCGATTGAATCGGCAACACGGTCGTCGATGTTGAGAACGATGTTCCCCAGTAGTCAGGAGCGACGATCGATTGAATCGGCAATACGGTCGTCGATGTTAGGAACGATGTTTCCCAGGAGTCAGGAGCGACGATCGATTGAGTCGGCAACACGGTCGTCGATGTTGGGAACGATGTTCCCTAGGAGTCAGGAGCGACGATCGATTAAATCGACAACACGGTCGTCGATGTTGGGAACGATGTTCCCCAGGAGTCAGGAGCGACGATCGATTGAATCGACAACACGGTCGTCGATGTTGGAAACGATGTTACCCAGGAGTCAGGAGCGACGATCGATTGAATCGACAATATGGTCGTCGATGTTGGGAACGATGTTCCCCAGGAGTCAGGAGCGACGATCGATTGAATCGGCAACACGGTCGTCGAGAGGATGCAAGAAGTGGACGACGATTGAATCAGCAACACGTTCAAGAGGATGGGAACGGTGACGATTGAATCGGCAACTCGTCACCAGGAGGACGTCGTCAGGGATATTCTCCCGAACCGATCTCGGATGAGACCGGTCGACGACTCTTGCCGGTAGCGGCTGAGTGTCCCCTTTATATTATGTCGGCTCGCAAAATTTACCTGCGAGAAGAGGCCGCGGTATCCGGCCGGCGCCATGTAGCGGCGTCGTACCAAGTTAGCGCACGCCGAGGCTCGTTGTGACTTGCGCCGACGGGGGGATGGAAAGGGGTATATATATGTATACATATACAGGGTGTTCGGAAAGTACCGGGACGCCCGAATATCAGGAAAAATATAAGTTTTACAAAAAAATGTTTCAGACAAAAGGTGTGGCGTTTAAAAAGATGTATTTACTGATCACATCAGTTTGACCTTGGGTTGCGTAGCGAAGGTCAGGTCAAGGTCACATTAATTTTTTTTAATGGAACACCCCATTTTTCATTGCATATTCTTATAGCACATCTCGAGAGCTTTCCAAAACGCTATAATAAAATATTTTTTCATGAAGTACTTTTCAAGTTATAATGCTTCAAAGTTAGAGGATCGCCGGCATTAGCATTTTTACGAAGAAATGAAAATAAACGGAACAACCTCCAATGA
>NW_022639676.1:456784-460127 GCF_010583005.1 Odontomachus brunneus
TTCCATTTAAAAAAATTAATGTGACCTTGACCTGACCTTCGCTACGCAACCCAAGGTCAAACTGATGTGATCAGTAAATACATCTTTTTAAACGCCACAACTTTTGTCTGAAACATTTTTTTGTAAAACTTATATTTTTCCTGATATTCGGGCGTCTCGGTACTTTCCGAACACCCTGTATAGTGTGAAAGTGTACACGACATCAATTAGTTTTACTCCTTACTCCTATTTTCATATTTCTTAGCTATTCCACATATTGTAAATTAGCCTTTAAACACTTGTTATAATACAACTTATAAAGCATCTTATATTTTGATCGTAGGCATTGTGTTGTATGAGTATATGTTTAGTACAAATGTATATTTTGTAGTTTCAGTATAAATATATGTGCATGTTGTGAACTATAAGAAATATGTAATTGTGGAACACACGTGTTATAAAAATAGAAACTGTTGCGAAAATATCTCATACAAAGTAATTAACTGTTAGTGTTATTTGAAACTTACCTTCTTCATATGAACTTTGTCGTAAAAATCTTATAAAATGTAGTTACATTTAAAATATATGTCATTTCATAACATTTATTCACAGGGTGCCTGATAATTAATTTATCAGTGCTCGGGAACAAGCAAGCTTATTATTAAGCTTATTATTAAATTATTAAACTGAAAAGGAAAATTTTTTGTTACTTTGCACTTTTTGTATAATATTTGAAATTAATTTAAAAAAGTGATATGTGTATATAATTGCGTACGACAAGATGATAATACAAACTCTATAAATCTAAGGAATATATCTTAGTTTTGCTTCAACTTTCTTGGCAACGATGATACAGATAGGCGACATGTGGCGTTGAAAGCCATATATCTCTATTTTTTATTGTTATGAAATTGTACAAAAATGTAAAACATGTTCGTTGAGTTGTGTCTATAGAACTAATCTTATCGCTTTGTCGCTCACTTATACGCTCATATCCTTGAATTAATTCCAACTGTTCCAAGAACAGTTGCAACATGATAAAAACTTTTCTTTTCAGTTTGATAAGCTTTAACTTTTAGCATTGGTACTAAGCATTGGTAGGTTAATTAACAGACACATTGTATAATATAATAATCAAAGCATGATGTCTATATGATGTAAATATGCTACATCTAAAAAAAGAAACAATTTTATAGACACGATGTAAACTTTACATAAAGTTGTTCTATATTGTAAGAAAAGTTCTATGAGTAAGAAAACTAATTACCAAAATATGTCTGCATTTGCCAGTAAACTGAATGACACATTGTTTTGAGTAAAAATGTAGAATTTTTTTCGTTTTTCTATTTCGTCATTATATGTTGTACATATGACTAACATGTGATAGGCTCATAAGGGATACAACTTTTATGCATTGCGTGATTCTACGCAACGTAAAGTTTCTGCAAAATTTACATACATCTGCCTATCTGGGACCTTGTCCCTACTTTTTCGAAAATAGTTACTTCAACGGTCCTCAGCAACTTGACGGCAACTTCATAGATAGGTGGCTATCTGGGATTATTAGTTGTCTAATCACCAAGATTGAGCAACAACAACGAAGGCTAGGACCAAGACTAGGAAATGAGATGATCGGTACAGTTCGAGTTCAAAATCACGCAGAAACACGTATAAGCGAAACGCCGCAAAATATGATGTACCAAATTTTTTTATTATTTTAACAAAATAATCAAACATTCAGTTATATGAGAGTGCACGTGACTGTATTTGTATATATCCGTGTGTTAATAATAATTTATATATTTGGTATTCTGATATTCTGAGAATATTTCACGTATATTCTCAGAATATCATGGATGATATTCTGAGGATATTCTGAGAATAATATTGCTGCGGAACATACAGGAACATCGTGAATATATTCTGAGTATATCATAGTATATGTAGAGTATATTCTATGTATATCAGATATGATATTTTCAGAATATTCTCAGGATATCACGTGCTATCCGGGAAATAAATAAGGTTTAGGCGAACAATGTTTCCATTAGATTAAAATCCTGGAAAAATAAATAATGTATAATTAATTAATTAACTTCAAAATTTTACATTTTAATATGAATGTGTTGCTTGGAATTGGAAAAATAAGTTGATTGCATTAAAAGACTTTCAGCTAACACAATGAGACCGAACAATTATGCCGGTATTCATAATTGAATCTTATTTCAAGACCGTCCCCACACAGAACAAAACTTCCATTAGACGTCCATAGATCATCCATAGCTGCATCAGACATCCATCTCCACGGTGGACGACAAGTGGACCTCTAATGGATGTCCATAATTTATCGATGATGGATATCCATATAACATCCATCGTGGACGTCCATTGTACATCTATTATGGATGTGCAATAGATTTTTACTTTAATTTAATTTTTTATTGAATTTTAGTATGACCTCTATTGCATTATAGCTTTCCAAGTAGAACATAAGAATCAAAATGATATCAATATGACGTCATTTTGATAAAACATTGAACAAATTTGTCAATTATCAGCCAAAAAAATATTAAATTAATATAATTTTGATTATGTATTACTTGGTCTATTCCTAACAATATAAAAGATGATTGTAAATGAAATATATATTAAATAGTGTGAACTTTTTTATTTTTATTGCAACATTGACATAAAATAGATCCTTCACAATACCGATATTATTTTAACATCAATGTCATGAAAATGGTATCACTTAACGTCAAAATGACATTACTTTTATATCATTTGATGTCATTGTGATTTTTATATGACTTTGTGTTCTACCTACTCTACTGAAAAAATCCAGCTGAGATCTCAATGGAGAACTCAATTACAAAATAATTACTCTGTCAAAATATTGCAAGAGAAAAGGAAAGAATATTCTTCCTCTTTTGCGAGCACGTTGTATGTTAAAGTTTGATTACTTATACAACATTGTATCAACATTGTATCAATATTAACCGCATTATGATTGTTATTACGTCCTTTGAAACATTTATCGATAAATATGTCATTATATTATATTTTTGAACGCTATAAGAATATATTGTAAGTACAATCCACCAAGATATTGTTACAGCGCAGTGGTATCATCAGTTCCCGACGATCGTTGAGGTTAAGCATTGAAGAGCATAGTCATCTAAAGATGGTGACTGTCTGACACGTGGATTAAATCCATATGAATCTCACGAATAAATGAAACGACACAAAATATGAAATGCCAGTTAGTAGGTATACTATAGGGGTTCTAACCCCGGTCCTCTGAGGGAGAGTGAAGGGCGGGGGGTATGACGTCACCGGGGGGGATTTCGTCACCGCGGGGGGG
>NW_022639676.1:460303-461771 GCF_010583005.1 Odontomachus brunneus
ATGACGTCACCGCGGAAGGGTTATCAGCGGTTGGTAATTGGGGGGCATACCGATATTACCGACGGTCGGCAATTTTTTACCGATATTATTTAACATTTAATTACATAATTTTTACCAACTTATAATTATAAAATACCGACGATCGGTAATTTATTACCGATATTATATACCAACATTTAATTAATTAATTTTTTACCAACATATATTTACATAATTTTTACTGCCATATTTACATAATACCAATGATCGGTAATTACCGATATTATATACCAACATTTAATTAATTAATTTTTTACCAACATATATTTACATAATTTTTACTGCCATATTTACATAATACCAATGATCGGTAATTACCGATATTATATACCAACATTTAATTAATTAATTTTTTACCAACATATATTTACATAATTTTTACTGCCATATTTACATAATACCAATGATCGGTAATTACCGATATTATATACCAACATTTAATTAATTAATTTTTTACCAACATATATTTACATAATTTTTACTGCCATATTTACATAATACCAATGATCGGTAATTACCGATATTATATACCAACATTTAATTAATTAATTTTTTACCAACATATATTTACATAATTTTTACTGCCATATTTACATAATACCAATGATCGGTAATTACCGATATTATATACCAACATTTAATTAATTAATTTTTTACCAACATATATTTACATAATTTTTACTGCCATATTTACATAATACCAATGATCGGTAATTACCGATATTATATACCAACATTTAATTAATTAATTTTTTACCAACATATATTTACATAATTTTTACTGCCATATTTACATAATACCAATGATCGGTAATTACCGATATTATATAATTTTTCTATCTGCTTTCGATAGATCATTTTACCGATCTGCGGCGGATTTGCGGCGGTTTCCGCGGCGGTTTTGCGGTAGCCCGCGCCGCTCGCGTATTTCGCAACGTGATTTTGTTTTAGTCACAGCTGCAAACTCTAATATTTTGCAAACGTATGCATTCGACAATTAGATGCGCAAGAAAAAGAATGTGACACATGATATTCTTATTACTAATGAGCACGTACACTGTGTCCCCGTGACAAGATTTTGCAAGCGTTTGCGTGTTATACATCACTCGCTGCGCTCCACAAAAAAACCGAATAACATTTTAAGACTATTTGTGGTATATCGAGAAAATATGGGAAAAGGAGTGATATACAAAAACCGCAGATCTGGGATTACAATTTATATATTTTAAAAATGTTACATGTATAGATTATTTGTTCAATACTTCATACATAATATCATTCATTGCGCACGCCAATAGCTCGCAATCGATGAGTGAACCACCGTCAAAATCCCCGCTATTGCGTATCGCCGATATCGCATTATCCGTTTCGGTAATATTCTTTCCTCGAAGAATTTTTACAAAATTTCTACATTTTGTATTAACAATGT
>NW_022639676.1:461781-462313 GCF_010583005.1 Odontomachus brunneus
AAAACCGCAGATCTGGGATTACAATTTATATATTTTAAAAATGTTACATGTATAGATTATTTGTTCAATACTTCATACATAATATCATTCATTGCGCACGCCAATAGCTCGCAATCGATGAGTGAACCACCGTCAAAATCCCCGCTATTGCGTATCGCCGATATAGCATTATTCATTTCGGTAATATTCTTCTCTCGAAGAATTTTTACAAAATTTCTACATTTTGTATTAACAATGTGTGTATTTTCATATAACCATGAGTACATATGGTCAATGCAATGCTCGAGAGTAAACAAATGTTCCACTGTAGCTGATTGCAAGTACGTGCAGTTACTGGATAATATGAATTTTAAAAGTTTCTTGCCGTACATTGTGCACTATTCCACTGCCAAATCGCGAATCCATAGCGGAGAGGATGACACCACGGTTATTTGCAAAAGTTGTAAAATATCTTCACGTTTTGCCATCAATCCTCCCCAAGTTGCCGAGTGTAAGACCAATTGATTGCCACGATTGCCACCGAGGACTAGTT
>NW_022639676.1:462524-462962 GCF_010583005.1 Odontomachus brunneus
GCATGGGAACGTAATAGTTCATACGTTTTCCTTCAGCACTGTGCATTTTTTTCAAAATAATAATTGTCCACTAAATGTCTTTGTTGCAAAACGACTGATGCAACGAGCGACCAAAAACCGCTTTAATACGTTTCAAAATTCCCCTCACCTAAATCCTTAAAGCGGTGCATAATAATAATAATAATAATAATAATAATATAAATGAGACTTGCCTAATTTTCATCTATATCTACTGTACAAATACATTTGATCAAATCATTCAACCAATCTCTGATATGGCGCCGTAGATAACTGATCGAATACTCATATATCGATTGAGTGTTTCGCGCCATACTGCATCATCAAAAAAGTCGATTTCCGATATTTTTATCAAAAGTACAATCCAAACGTATTCATGTAAGATCTCTCTCTTATGCGTCACAATGCAGCATTTTTGTG
>NW_022639676.1:462972-465907 GCF_010583005.1 Odontomachus brunneus
TGACCGAATACTCATATATCGATTGAGTGTTTCGCGCCATACTGCATCATCAAAAAAGTTAATTTCCGATATTTATATCAAAAGTGCAGTCCAAACGTATTCATGCAAGATCTCTCTTATGCGTCACAATGCAGCATTTTTGTGCTGACACATCGATTTGCAATCGACAGTTAGATGCATAGAAAATGTGAAACATGATATTATTATTACAAATGAACACGTGCGACAGTAAGATTCGCAGAAAATGTGAAACAAGATACTATTACGAAGGTCATAGAAGTATACATATTTTGCACATTTGCAATCTCTCCTAAACGAGACACATTTTTGTTAGAGAGAGATGGAGATATACTTATGACATATAAGTTCAGAGTCGTACTATGCCAATATGCACAGCAGCATTTGTAAATCTAGTGTGCACTTCGTAAAAGAAATGGAAGATTTTGCACAAATCGAGCGGGAATTGCGGGAACAGTCGGCTTGACTGAGTTCGCAAGACGAATACGACGCGTGGGTGCAAAAGTGTGACGAGTGCCTCGAGTTGTTGGAAGAACATAGTCGGGTTAAATGACCGCGATTATTGATCGCGGTCGATATCAGACAGTCATTGATTGCTCGAATCGCGCAACTCGAGGGTTTAAAAAATACGTTGCGCATACGTTTCATTCACGCGGGTGCAGGACACAGCACGAGAGATGCAGGACTCATTTAGCGCGAGGTCGATACCGCGTTCGATAACCGCATACTAATCGAAATTGTCATCAACGCGAACCACATCGAACCTCGTCAATTTCTCGAGGATGCAAAGACTATGGTGCTCGAGCGCATACGGGATGCAATGGAGAGACACGTAAACGTGAAAGTGAACACTGCGTTTAGCGGTGAGTTCGTAGCGGGTGAAAAACGTGCGGTAAAGAGCATCGCTACGAAAACTGTAAACTCTTTTCCACATCTAACTTAGAGGAGTGGTACGAGCGACACATCGTCGAGCTCACTTTAGCATCGTTGGAGGAATTCTGTTTCGGAATCGACTGAGGTCAGTCGAGGACCGACGTAAAGCGCCGGTTGTGCCTAGCGCAAGGCAGAGGAGTAGTGTGGAGGAGTTGAGTAGCCACGAGGTTAGATGAAGATCAAGTCGTATGAGTCACTCAGTTTTGGTTTTTATTAACTAGTCAAGTTGTCGGTTCGCAGCTCGTCCGGTCTCACGTTAGGCGAAAGTCGGAAATCTTCTTCGAGCTCTTATGCCGAGGGCCTTAAGTTGCGCGGCGGAAATCTTGCCGAGAATCGATTCGATCCTCAATCGACGGAGATCTTGCCGCGAAACGTCGGAAATCTTGACTGCGCGGCCCTGAGCTCGTTCGCGCGCGCGGCTGAGACCGACGGCTTACTATACAGGACGATGCACAATAAACAATTGATTAAAGTTCGAGACCGAACATCGCGCAAGCGTTCGGACAGCGCAATTAACGGCTATTTTTTATTTAAAGTAAACGACTCTCGGAGGTCCACAGTCCACTCGGTTTTGCCCGATCGTAAGCGATGCAAGTCAGCTGTTAGGCAACTGGCGAGTCACTAGAGCCTGAAGCGCGTAGCGATACTGATAGAGCGAAAGCTCGTGAATACGCGATCCAGGATACAGAATCTCGCGGATTCCGATTGCAAGCTGCGATATCCCCAGTGGGATGTGAGCTCAAGAGAACCCGCCGCGAGTTAACCGACCGATTTGCATAAAAGAAAGAAAAACGAACTTGATTCTCACGGAGTCGAGTTTGTAAGAAACGTACAGTCGAAGTGAAGAGCCGCTTTGAGCGGTCGCATTTATACCGATTTTTGAAAGGGCTGCGACGCGAGTGGATTGGACCAGCGAAGCAAGGCGAGAAACGGTTTTCGCCACGAGAGAGAGTCTACATTACCTTATTTAGGCATTAGTCGAATGACAAGAGCTTTTCGCAGCGCGAGCCGCCCGCCGATTCGCGGAATCCTTGTTTGTGCGATCCGTTGCCATGGCGATCGCTTGGTCCTTACGGCTGACGGCTCGCTGGCATCGCGATGCTGGGATCGCACGTGATACGAACGTGCGATCAACATTGAAACGACAAAGTGCGTCGCTTGTGTGCCGAATTAGAGCATCGAGTTATGTTTATTTCAAATAAATGCTTGCCGCAGCGGTCACCGGTCCCGCTGACGTGAGTTTAACCGTCGAGGTTGTTCGAATCTCGAACAAATTCCAAGAACGCGATAGCGGGTGGGCATTATCGCGAATACTCAATCTTACAATCAATGCGTACAAATACAATCCGTTACACGCGGGATGTCACCTCGAGTTACCGCGTGTGATACAGCTGAAGCGGGCTGTGATTAATGTCAAATCTCCGGACAATGCATGTTTCGCGTGGGCAATAGTTGCGGCTCTGTATCCAGCCGAAAGATACGCAGATCGCGCATCATCGTATCCCCATTACACGAACGTACTCAATATTCAAGACATTGAGTTCCCCATGAAAATTAATCAAATTACAAGATTTGAACGATTAAACGATATATCCATCAATGTATACAGCATCATGGGAGAAAAGAACGAATCCATTGTTCCGGTAGGTCTCAGCGATATAAAGAGGGAAAAGCATGTGCACTTGCTGCGCAATTCGGATCCTCGAGATCACAACGCGGGACACTTCGCCTGGGATCAAGGACTTATCCCGGCTTGTGAGCTCACAGTTGAGCAAAAAAGCTCATAAGAAATACATTTGCGATCGGTAAGCACATTTCACGAATTCATTGTATCAGAAGTATGCAATAAGGCGATAAAAATTGCAATGTTTGTAGGTGTCTGCACTACTTCCATTCCAACAGGAGGCTGGAAAGTCACGCAACAGACTGTCAAAAAATTAACGACTGTGCCATCATTCTGCCCAGCGAAGACAATAAATGGCTG
>NW_022639676.1:465917-467206 GCF_010583005.1 Odontomachus brunneus
GAAGTCACGCGATAGATTGCCAAAAAATTAACGACTGTGCCATCATTCTGCCCAGCGAAGACAATAAATGGCTGAATTTTAGCAATCACAGCAGGAAGGAGCGAGTTCCCTTTGTGATATACGCCGACCTAGAGTGCACACTGGAGAAAACGGCAAGAAATGGGGAGGATTGCAATTTGTACATATACGAACACCACAGGGTATTTAGTATAGCATATTACATACGTTGCTCGTACGACGATTCATTATCCGAATTTCAAAGTCGTCGCGATGGTGACTGCGTCCCATGGTTCGTCGGGCAACTCGAAGAAATAGCACACCGCGTAAAAGTAATATTATCATCCAATGTCCTCATGGGAATATTGTCGAAAGAACAGCGGGCGACATTCCGCAACGCAACACAATGTCACCTGTGTGAGAAACCATTCACAGCAAAGGATACGAGTGTACGCGATCATTGTCACTTTACCGGTCGCTACCGAGATCCAGCGCATTCAAATTGCAACTTAAATTACAAAAATTCATATTACATTCCAATCGTTTTCCATAATTTATCCGGCTACGATTCACATTTTATCATCAAGGAAATAGCAAATGCATTTGAAGGTTCAATCGATGTGCTACCGATAACAAAAGAAAAATACATTTCGTTTACAAACAACGTTCAAGATATGGCAGATAAATACAAAAATGTTGTAAAATTACGTGTCATCGATTCGTGCAAATTTCTCAGCAGTAGTCTCGATAAATTGGCATCCTTTCTCACTAAAGACAAGTTGAAAATTGTACGGTCGGAATTTCCAAAATTATCCGTCGAAGAATTTAATTTATTGACTCGAAAAGGTGTCTTTCCGTACGAATACGTGGATTGTGTGGACAAGCTGCAGGACCCATGTTTACCGCCGCGAGAATCGTTTTATAGTTCGTTGACTAGTGATACAGTATCCGAGACCCTTATAGAAATATCATACTAAGAATCATTGATAATTACTTATTTTCAGTATTAAAAATACTGGATAATAAGTAATTATCAATGATTCTTAGTATGATATTTCTATAAAGGGAGCGTTTACGCGCACGCCGCGGAGATCTGGAAGAGGTTCTCCACTCAAACCTTGGGCGAATACAGCGACTTGTATTTAAAGACTGATGTCTTGTTATTGGCAGATATTTTTGAAAATTTCCGCGACAGCTGCATCACAAGTTATGGACTCGATCCCGCGCATTATTATACTCTGCCTGGATTTACGTGGGATGCAATGTTGAAACATACCGGCATAAATTTCGAA
>NW_022639676.1:467216-467650 GCF_010583005.1 Odontomachus brunneus
GTATCCGAGAGCGATTACGCGCACGCCGCGGAGATCTGGAAGCGGTTCTCCACTCGAACCTTGGGCGAATACAGCGACTTGTATTTAAAGACTGATGTCTTGTTATTGCCAAATATTTTTGAAAATTTCCGTGACAGATGCATCACAAGTTATGGACTCGATCCCGCGCATTATTATACTTTGCCAGGATTTACGTAGGATGCAATGTTGAAACATACAGGCACAAATTTCTAACTGCTCACCGATATTGATATGATCATGTTCATCGAACGCGGTGTACGCGGCGGCCTGAGTCAATGTTCGGATAGATACGCACACGCCAATAACAAGTACATGCAATCTTACGACCCGTCGAAACCATCATCATACTTAATGTACTTTGACGTAAATAATTTGTATGGATGGGCAATGTGTCAACCATTGCCTTACGCCGA
>NW_022639676.1:467660-468808 GCF_010583005.1 Odontomachus brunneus
GCCACAACAAGGAAGCGGATGTGCAAGTGCGGCGATAAGCACCACCTTGCACATTCCGCATTTAGGACCTCAATTAAAAACGCATTACACCATTACCAAATATGGTAATGCTGCCGGTAGCGCTACCGGGTATCTCAAAAAGGAGCGAGAAACTACAAGACCGAGAAGAAACAACTACTCCGTAAATACATTAGACGACAAGTCTACAAAAAAAAAAGAGAGAGAAGAAAAAATTGGAGAGAGCTCAAAAAGTCATTGAGAACCCTCCGAGACAACACACTGGGACCACAAGACTAACGGGGACGGCAGAGGACAGCGGTAATCGGTGAAAGACGAGCAGCAGCGTAATCAAGGTGACCGTCGGAGCTACGGCCTACGATACTACGTTGTCAGCGACACCGGAGCCTACGGCGAATGCACCAGAGGCGACCGCGACCTGCTCAACGCCACAGCAGAATCGAGGACGATCGTCGGAGTTACGATTTCCAAATCGACTGTTGTCAGCGACACCGGAGCCTACGGTACGTCAGCATATCGAGCTAACTCGCCCCAAGCATCATTACGTCGGAGTAACGTACAGGGAGCAGAGGCAGCCCCAGCTGATTCAACCTTGACGCTAAGCAACGACCTACAGCGGATCGTGCACCAGAAACACCGTCAACACAGTGAAAGAAAAAGTATACAACATGCGAATCACGGCGATAATGTAAGTCCAAAAAACAAATACTGTAATTTATACGCATATTGAATGTCGGAAGGAAGCAATATACCCCGCGAACCGATAAGAAACCGTACCTGGTTACATAGTGAGCCTGCAACCAGAACCTTAAGACGACTCGCCGGGTTAGATAATTTTGAAATTCCTCGTTTAATAGATAACACAAGACAACTAATCAACCAAAGCGTGCGTCGCACTTTGAATTTAAATAACGACAGCTCTCATACGATTGACTCATCAGCTCATGTAACGGTAGAGCGCGAATTTCCATTCACAGAATTAGATGCTAGTTTAATACCACCAGCACAATCTAACGTAAATACTCGAGTAATTAGAAGGCGAAGACGGTTACCTTCAACAAGTTCTGTTAGTGATATATCTGCACGAGGTGAATTCTCACTCACCTCTTACGACAGCTCAGTATTTGAAC
>NW_022639676.1:472512-473450 GCF_010583005.1 Odontomachus brunneus
TGACGTACTGGATTGGCCTTCACAGTCGCCAGATGCAAATCCAATTGAAAATGTTTGGGCGCTTATAAAGTTTAAGCTCCGAGGAAAGAAAATATGGACCGTCAAGCAGTTAATTCGACAGATTCGATTTATATGGAGATCTTTGTCTGAAGATTATGCTGTAAAATTAGTAGAAAGTATGCCTCGGAGATGCCAGTCAATTATTGATAATGGAGGCGACTGGACAACTTATTAATAATAAAGCATCGCAGTCTATATCATGCATAATGTGTACAAATTTTTTCAATTTATGTATTATCCTAAGTTTTTGAGTTTTGCCGTACACGCTCTTATCAAACATACTGTATCTGCACGAGGTAAATTCTCACTCACCTCTTACGACAGCTCATTATTTGAACGATCGGATAGCGAAGACGAAGCAAAAATGAATAATTCATCTCATAGGGAAACACGTACGGTAGGAAATAACGAAATCGACCGAGAAATAGAAAGGCTAAGAGATGAATATGAAACAGGAAATCCGCGAGTAGAAGTAAATCCTTCTGGAAGCCAAAATGTTAACAACGCGAATCGCACTGAAACGGACGAAAATACACGACAAAATAGAGAAGAGATTTTGCTAGGTATAATAAATCAAATGAAACACCAAATGTGTCACTTAACTGAACAAGTGAGTGCTCTAACTGCGGACAGACAACATCCTATAAGAACAGAGAATATGAACGTAACATACGGACGAACCAAGTACGACGTAAGAAATAGACAATCTCGAGCAAGTAGTTACATGCAGTTATCCGAAGCACGGAAAATAATTCCAGAATTCGATGGTACCTCACAAGAACGATTGCAAGAATTCCTCAACGCAAGTGCATATGTAATAAATAATATAAATCCTGCAGAAGAACCTATGTTATTAGAAGCGATTTTATGTACTAAAT
>NW_022639676.1:473460-477498 GCF_010583005.1 Odontomachus brunneus
TGTACCTGGTTACATAGTGAGCCTGCAAGCAGAACCTTAAAACGACTTGCCGGGTTAGATAACTTTGAAATTCCTCGTTTAATAGACAACACAAGACAACTAATCGACCAAAGCGTGCGCCGTACTTTGAATTTTAATAACGACAGCTCTCACACGATTGACTCTCCCGCTCATGTAACAGTAGAGCGCGAATTTCCATTCACGGAATTAGATACTAGTTTAATACCACCAGCACAGTCTAACGCAAATACCCGAATATTTAGAAGGCGAATACGGTTACCTTCAACAAGTTCTGTTAGTGATATATCTGCACGAGGTGAATTCTCACTCACCTCTTACGACAGCTCAGTATTTGAACGATCGGATAACGAAGACGAAGCAAATATGAACAATTCACCTCATAGGGAAACACGTACAGTAGGAAATAACGAAATCGACCGAGAAATAGAAAGGCTAAGAGATGAATATGAAACAGGAAATCCGCGAGTAGAAGTAAATCCTTCTGGAAGCCAAAATGTTAACAACGCGAATCGCACTGAAACGGACGAAAATACACGACAAAATAGAGAAGAGATTTTGCTAGGTATAATAAATCAAATGAAACACCAAATGTGTCACTTAACTGAACAAGTGAGTGCTCTAACTGCGGACAGACAACATCCTATAAGAACAGAGAATATGAACGTAACATACGGACGAACCAAGTACGACGTAAGAAATAGACAATCTCGAGCAAGTAGTTACATGCAGTTATCCGAAGCACGGAAAATAATTCCAGAATTCGATGGTACCTCACAAGAACGATTGCAAGAATTCCTCAACGCAAGTGCATATGTAATAAATAATATAAATCCTGCAGAAGAACCTATGTTATTAGAAGCGATTTTATGTACTAAATTAAAAGGCAAGGCAATGATAGATTTCGACACTAGAGATATTCAAAATTTTGAACAACTAAAAAATGAATTAGAAACATGTTACTCGGTACGAAAAAGCATAACTTGTTTGCAAATAGAATTTAATTCAATAAAACAGAAATTCGGAGAAAGTGCTCAAGTTTATGGATTACGTGTAGACAAATTAGCAATGCAGCTATACCAATCACTAATAAGTGATCGAAGACACACGAGTGAGCAAAAACGTACTATACTAGATACTGTACAACTGCAAGCTCTACAAAATTATCAAATAGGATTACGCGATGAACTCAGAACAATAATACGATCGCGAAATTATAACTCATTGCATGAAGCAATAGCAGCAGCAAGCTCAGAAGAAAAGGTACAAGGGCCTAGTGGAAAACCCTTCGTAAAAATTAAACCTCCTATATACACCCGCAATGAAAAAACTTTACAATGCTACAAATGTGGTAAATTAGGGCATAACGGACAGGAATGTAGAACAAGTCGCTATGCAAATCGATATGTGTTACCGAAACCAATCGAAAATACACGCATAAACGCAGTACAAAAACATTGCGTTTACTGTAAGAAGAACGGTCATAACCGCGATGAATGCTGGAATCTGCACGGTAAGCCAAACGGGAAACCCGAACTCGTGAGTTATCAGCAAAGACTACCACGGACAGTGACGGCCATTCCGTCAAATACGGAAAGATTTTCGACTCCCAGAATAGGGAATAGAAATGAACAAGATAACAAAAATAAAAAACAAACTAGAGTACAAGACTACCATGTCAATCAAGTAAGAAAAAATACGTTGAATAATAGTCTACTCGATCTAGTAATTCTACCAATAAAAGAGGCGAAACGAGGGAAAATTCCGTTTCTGGTAGATACAGGATCAGCCGTAAGTCTAGTAAAAATAAAGACATTGAAAAATGAAACACCGATGATTGGAGAAAAACTCACTCTAACAGGAATCACGGGACATCAAGCCCATACATTGGGAAAAATAAAAGCTACAATAGACTTAGGAAAGCAATTAAGAAAAATGGAACTTTACGTAGTAAGGGATGATTTCCCCATAGATTATGAAGGAATACTAGGGATCGATTTCCTACAAACATATCATGCCAAGTTTGATTATAAGGAAAGAACTATGAGAGTTTCCGGACAAAACTTGCCATTAGTACCATTTCAAACATATAGCCTTCCCGCGCGTAGCGAGAATATAATACAGGCTACAGTAAGTTCTAATAAAAAAGGAATTATTCCGGCAGAGGAGATTTTGCCAGGAATTTTTATGGGAAATTGCCTGATAAAAGCAAGCAATCATACGTGTCCTGTTACAATAATAAATACCACTGAAAACAGTGTGAAAATAGCCACACCGTATATCACTATAGAAGAAATTACGAATGAGGATATAACAAAAATAAATTTGCTTACTGAACAGAAGAACAGCAAGCAACTGACACGGACAGAAACATTAAAAAAACAATTACGATTAGAACATTTAAATAATGAGGAAAGAAAAATAATACATGAAATATGTGAAGATTTCAATGACATATTTTTTCTAGAAGGAGATAGTCTCACACATACAACAGTAGTGGAACATCAAATTACCACGCGAAGTGACGCCGCGCCGGTGAACGTGCGACCATATCGCCTACCGGAGAAGCATAAAAAAGAGGTAAACAAGCAAATACGAGAAATGCTTGACAACAAAATAATAAGAACCAACAGTAAATGGAATGCACCGTTATTAGTAGTACCGAAAAAAACGGATGCCTCAGGAGAAACGAAATTAAGAATCGTAGTTGACTTTCGAAAGTTAAATGATTTAACTATAGGGGATTCCTTCCCTTTACCTAATATCAGCGACATTTTAGATCAGCTGGGAAACGCAAAATATTTCTCTACTCTGGACCTTGCGTCAGGATATCATCAAATAGAGATGGCAGAAAAGGATAAGCGTAAAACAACGTTTTCAACACCTACGGGACATTACGAATTTAATAGAATGCCTTTCGGACTAAAAAATGCACCAGCTACTTTTCAACGACTGATGAACACTGTTTTGACAGGATTACAAGGATTAAAATGTTTAGTATACCTAGACGACATAGTAATATATGGGAATAGCCTAGAAGACCATAATAAAAAACTTGTCAGTGTATTGCACAGAATACGGCAATGCAACCTAAAACTCCAACCGAATAAATGTGAGTTCCTTAGGAAAGAGGTAACCTATCTAGGACATATAATTTCGGAAAAGGGAATCCTACCAGACCCAAAGAAGATAGAGGCCATAACAAATTTTCCGAGACCTAAAAAAACTAAAGACATTCAGTCATTTATAGGTCTCGCAGGCTATTACAGAAGATTCATTGAGAATTTTTCAAAAATAGCACGAATCTTGACCAAACTTACGAAAAAGGATGAAAAATTTGAATGGGGTCAACAACAACAAATGGCATTCGACAAGTTAAAAGAAAAAATGACCACCGCACCGGTACTAATGTACCCAGATTTCGAAAAAGAATTCGTGGTCACAACAGATGCATCCGATCATGCAATCGGAGCTATACTATCACAAGGCCGAATAGGAAAAGACAACCCGATAGCTTATGCAAGCCGCGTATTATCACGCGCGGAACAAAATTATAACACTACAGAAAAAGAACTACTAGCGATAGTCTGGGCAGTTAAACATTTCAGACATTATATCTACGGAACCAAATTTAAAATAGTTACGGATCACAAACCACTAGTCTGGCTGTTCAACGTTACAGATCCTGGATCCAGACTAATAAGATGGAGACTAAAATTAGAAGAATATGATTACGAGATAATCCATAAAGCGGGGAAAACAAACGTGAACGCAGACGCGCTAAGTAGATACCCCCCGTATCAATATTACAAACTAGCGCTCCAGAAGAAGAGGAAGAAGAAGAGGAAGAAGAAGAGGAAGAAGAAGAAGAAGAAGAAGAGGAAAACGCAGAGGAAAACAATACGGATACACACAAAAAACAAAATTATACGAAAAGAGAAAAAGAACGAATACTTTATGAATATCACGATGCACCATTGGGAGGGCATCAAGGAATACAACGCACTTTAAAAAGAATAC
>NW_022639676.1:477701-478227 GCF_010583005.1 Odontomachus brunneus
TAGTCTGGCAGTTCAACGTTACAGATCCTGGATCCAGACTAATAAGATGGAGACTAAAATTAGAAGAATATGATTACGAGATAATCCATAAAGCGGGGAAAACAAACGTGAACGCAGACGCGCTAAGTAGATACCCCCCGTATCAATATTACAAACTAGCGCTCCAGAAGAAGAGGAAGAAGAAGAGGAAGAAGAAGAGGAAGAAGAAGAAGAAGAAGAAGAGGAAAAAGCAGAGGAAAACAATACGGATACACACAAAAAACAAAATTATACGAAAAGAGAAAAAGAACGAATACTTTATGAATATCACGATGCACCATTGGGAGGGCATCAAGGAATACAACGCACTTTAAAAAGAATACAAATGAGCCACAATTGGAAGGGAATAATAAAAGATGTAACGCAATATATCAAAAGATGCGAATTATGCCAAAAGAATAAATTAAGCCTACAGAGAAAGCCACCAATAATAATTACTGACACACCTACTAAGCCGTTCGAAAAATGCGCCTTAGATATTGTAGGA
>NW_022639676.1:478237-478433 GCF_010583005.1 Odontomachus brunneus
GAAAGTCACCAATAATAATTACTGACACACCTACTAAGCCGTTCGAAAAATGCGCCTTAGATATTGTAGGACCACTGACGTTAACAACTAAAGGAAATAAATATATCCTAACATTCCAGGATAATTTAACAAAATTCAGTAAAGCTATCCCAATACCTAATCAAGAGGCGACAACCGTCGCGAAAGCATTTGTCGA
>NW_022639676.1:478582-479756 GCF_010583005.1 Odontomachus brunneus
GGCAAGGGGGTTGGGAGGAGAAGGGAGGGAGCGTAGGGGGAGTACAGGCATGATGGAGGTGCCGAAAAGGAAAAGAGATGTGATGGAATGGTTAGAGGGAGCAGGGGGAAAGGAGAAGCAGGAGGAGGAGGGTAACTTTCAGAAGAGCAAAAAAACCTCGAGGTCACCGGTGGGGAGAAGGATGGGGGAGGATGAGGGGATGATGGAAACGTTGAAGGGGTGGATGGAGGAGATGAGAGGAAGGTGGGAAGGGATGGAGGAGAGAATGGAGGATAGGGTGAATATGATAATGGGGGAGCTAGAGAGTATGAGAGGAAGGGAGGAGGAATGGAGAAAAGAGAGAGAGGGAATGGAGAGGAGAATTGAGGAGCTGGAGAGAAAGTGGGAAGGGAGTATGAGCATAAAGGGAAAGGGGAAGGGAATGGAGGAATTGGAGAAGAGGGTGAAGAAGCTGGAGGAAGGGGGGGTGAAGGGAGGGGAGGATAAGGGGGTGGAGGAGAGGGTAAGGAAGATGGAATGGTCGTGGGAAAGAATGGAAAGGCAGGAAAGGAAAAGAAATGTAGTGGTGAAAGGGTATAAAGGGGAGGGGAAGGAGGTGAGGAATGTGATAGGGGAGATATTCAGGAGCATAGGAGCGGAGGTGAAGGTAGAGGAGGCGAGAACGATGAGAACGGGAAGAGAAGAGTGGGGGGAGATGGCAATGGTGAAGCTAGAGACGGAGGAGGGGAAGAGGGAGGTGATGAGAAGGAAGAAAGGATTGAGGGGGGGAAAGGTATGGATAGAAGAGGATTTGACTTGGAGAGAAAGGCGGGCTAGATGGAGATTTAGAGAGGCGGTTAGGGTGGAGGAAAAGAAGGGGGCGAGGATTTGGATGGGAGTGAATAGGGCGATGATAAACGGGGAATGGTGGTTCTGGGATGAGAGGGAGGAGGGATTGAGGAAGGAGAAGGAAATCGGAAGAGGAAAAGAGGGGGAAAAGGCATCGGGGGAAGAAGGGAGGGGGGATTAGGTAGGGAGGGAGGGAAGGAGCAGGGGGGAAGTAGGACAAGGAGAGGTGAAAGTCGGAGGGATGGGGGCGAAGGGGGAAGGGAGAATGGAGGAGTGAGGATGGAGGGGAGAGGTGAGGAGGCAAGGGATGGGGGAGAGGAGGGAGGGATGGTGAAAGTGGCTTTTT
>NW_022639676.1:481212-482226 GCF_010583005.1 Odontomachus brunneus
TTAGTAACGGTGGAAAAGCATGTGACGAGAAAGTCTACGACGGAAGCGGAGGTCCAGGGCGCGTGTGTGTGTGTGTACATAGAGGCGAGCGATATAGGTTTAAGGTTAGGTTAGGAAATATATTGTAATGTAGTGGTAAGCGGAGAGAAGGAGCATGTAAGAGGTGTAAGATTGTAACCCTAAGGGGATCAATAAATTATCATTCATTCATTCAATTAACAGTAGAGGATATTATATTACAAGCACAAGGAACTATAGAAAACACGTTAATACAAACACACATACTAGAATACAACATAACATTAGAACAAGAACACATAAACACAATTAAACATAAAAACGAAATACTACATGTGAAACCGAACAAAATAATACAAAATCCGTCGGAACTAGCGGAACTCAGTAATAAAATAACACAAACGTATTATAATTTAGAAAATAGATCAAACTCCTGGACACATTACAAAAACATAATTTATACTACAGCACCAAGCGGAATAACGATAATAGTAGTAATTATATTGGTAATAATTGTAATAAGAAAAATAAAACAGAAAGCAGACCCACCAGTAATAGTAGAACGAAACAATCAGCGAAATACGAGAACACATGCTAAACCGATAATACCCACAATTCCTGCGCTAGCACGCAGACACAGCTTATGCGAATAAGATATAAACAATACACGATTGTAATTACAATTATATACGAGAAAACAAATTTGTAACACAAGTACAATATAATAAAATATAACGAGTACAAACGATTATAACCATAATTGTAAACGGAAACAAAGAAAAAAATGTATGTAGAATAAGAGTGCGAAAACCTCGCTAGACACTCCGTTTTCTTTTCCCAAAGGGGGAGGGATGTTATAATCGCGAATAGTATCAGCGCTTTCGAAACATTTCTCGAGGAATTGTTTCGATTGCGCCACAACAAGGAAGCGGATGTGCAAGTGCGGCGATAAGCACCACCTTGCACATTCCGCATTTAGGACCTCAATTCAAAACG
>NW_022639676.1:482236-482424 GCF_010583005.1 Odontomachus brunneus
GCCACAACAAGGAAGCGGATGTGCAAGTGCGGCGATAAGCACCACCTTGCACATTCCGCATTTAGGACCTCAATTAAAAACGCATTACACCATTACCAAATAAGGTAATGTGCTTGTTGCCAGGCACCCCCCTCCGATAAGCCTAAAACAATATTATAAAAGAGCGGAGAAGACCGCCCGGGTAAGAC
>NW_022639676.1:482434-482723 GCF_010583005.1 Odontomachus brunneus
GTGGACGGAGTACTTTAAAGGCTTAATGGGGGGAGTGGATGGAAGAGTGGTGAGAGGGACAAGGGGGAGGGAGGAGGAGGATGGGGAACCGGGGATTGCAAGGGAGGAGATCGAGAGAGCGGTGGGGAGGTTGAAGGATGGGAAGGCGGTGGGGGAAGACGATATTCCTGGAGAGGTGTGGAAGTATGGTGGGGAGAGGGTAATAGATGGGTTGTGGGAGGTATGTGATAGGGTGTGGAGAGGGAAGGAATGGATAGAGGAATGGAATGAGGGGATAATAGTACCGATA
>NW_022639676.1:482733-482826 GCF_010583005.1 Odontomachus brunneus
ATCAAAACTTCTACTATATTTTATCCACCGCTACACACCCTGCCGCGCCCGCATCACCGATCTCGAACTTTTTCTTCGTGTCCCGGCAACACG
>NW_022639676.1:482836-483067 GCF_010583005.1 Odontomachus brunneus
AGTTCAGAAAAGGAATGGGAACGATCGACAATATATATGTATTGAATCACTTGGTGAGTAAGCAGATAAGCAGAGAGAAAGGAAAGCTGGTTGCGTTTTTTGTGGATCTGAGAGCTGCGTTTGATTCAGTGGACAGAGAGATATTGTGGAGGACGATGAGAAGGAGGGGAGTAAGGGAGGGGTTGGTGAGAAGATGTGAGGACTTGATGAGGGAAACGAGGAGTAGGGTGA
>NW_022639676.1:483077-485353 GCF_010583005.1 Odontomachus brunneus
ATCCACCGCTACACACCCTGCCGCGCCCGCATCACCGATCTCGAACTTTTTCTTCGTGTCCCGGCAACACGGGCACGACATAAACAATTTGTATGAATGGGCAATGTGTCAACCATTGCCTTACGCCGAGTTTCGATGGATCGACAACGTGTCAAACTTTGACGTATTCTCAGTCGCTAACGATTCGCCCACAGGATACATTCTCGAGGTCGATTTGGAGTATTCGCAAAATTTGCATGATGTGCACACTGACCTACCATTTTGTCCTATGCGCGATAAGCCACCCGGCAAGCATCAAGAGAAACTTCTCGCGACACTGTACGATAAGCAGCGTTATATTAGGTGGTAAACTTAGTTCCTGCGGCTCACAGTTAGATGACGTTAGTTGTAGGTGTAATTTATTTTGATATCTGAAACTGGCTGCATTTTAGAGGTTAGACATTTGTCAATAAAATTCAGTGCGAAGAGATTCATTTAAGCGAGCAGTGCTATTTTTTCTTTTAATTAAATATGGAACGTGATAAGTTGTTTTTACGACATGTGCTGCTTCATTACTTTGACTTGAAAAAAACTGCAGCTGCAGCTCATAAATTGCTTTTCGAAGCTTATGGCAATTATGCTCCATCGGAAAGAACATGCCAAGTATGGTTTCAGCGATTTAAGAGTGGTGATTTTGATGTCAATGATAAAGAACGCTCAGGCCAACCGAAAAAGTTTGAAGACACCGATTTGCAGGCATTATTGGACGAAAACTCTACTCAAACGCTCCAAGAATTGTCTGCAGCATTAAATGTTACTCCGATGGCTGTTTCCAAACGTCTACATGCAATGGAAAAAATTCAAAAGGAGAGAAAATGAGTACCACACGAATTAACCGCAAATGCCATTGCGAATCGCTTAAACATCTCTATTTCTCTGCTCGCCAGGCAGAAAAAGAAGAGTTTTTTGTGGCGCATAGTGACTGGCGATGAAAAATGGATATACTTCGATAATCCTAAACGAAGAAAATCATGGGTAGACCCTGGCCAACCATCGACATCCACACCAAAGAGAAATATTCATGGCCACAAAGCAATGCTTTGCATTTGGTGGGATATGCACGGCGTCGTTTATTATGAGCTACTCAGACCGAACGAAAGTATCACGGGGGATCGATATCAATCACAATTAAACCGTCTGAATGAAGCATTGTTGGAAAAAAGGCCAGCAGTAGCCAGCAATCGACGTAAAGTCATGCTTTTGCACGACAACGCTCGACATTGCCAAAGCCGTCAAAGAAATACTGATGCAGCTCGAGTGGAAGTTCTCCCGCACCTAGCGTATTCACAAGAATTAGCTCCTTCGAACTATTACTTGTTCCGGTCGATGCAGCACGGCTTGGTGGATACACACTTCAGAAATTACGAGGATGTGCGAAAATGGATCGACGAATGGATTGCATCAAAAGACCAATCGTTCTATCGTCGCGGAATCTACGCGTTGCCCGAAAGATGGGAAAAATATATAGCTAGCGAGGGAAAATACTTCGATTAATGTATTTTTTGCTTTTAATGTCGAAATAAATGAGTTTTTTAAACAAAAAACCGCAGGAACTAAGTTTACCACCTAATATTATCCACTACCGCAACCTGCAGCAGTGCACGCGCCACGGTCTTCGTATTACAAAAATTCACCGCGTGTTCCAATTCGCTCAATCTCCCTGGCTACGCAGTTATATCGAATTAAACACGCAATTTAGAACGCGTGCAACTAATGATTTTGAGAAAAATTTGTACAAATTGATGAACAATGCGATATTCAGCAAAACGATGGAAAATATTCGAAATCATGTTGATGTAAAACTAGTAACACATTGGGACGGTAGATACAGTGCAGCAATGATCGCAAAACCAAATTTTCACAATAGAAGTGTATTTTCGGAAAACTTAATCGCCATTGAATTGCGCAAACTCGAGGTGAAATTCAACAAGCCAATCTACGTGGGTATGTGCATACTCGACATATCAAAGGCTTGTATGAATTTCATCACGAGTACATGTATCCTCTATATCGCGACAAATGTAAAATAATGTACACTGACACAGACAGTCTCATTTACAATATCGAATGCGATGATGTGTATGAGCACATGAAACGCGATATTGCAAGGTTTGATACGAGCGATTATCCCACTGACAACGCGTACGATATACCGCTTGTAAATAAGAAGGTGCCTGGTTTAATGAAAGATGAAAACAACGGAGCGATCATGACGGAATTTATCGGACTTAGAGCAA
>NW_022639676.1:485363-487880 GCF_010583005.1 Odontomachus brunneus
CAAGGTTTGATACGAGCGATTATCCCACTGACAACGCGTACGATATACCGCTTGTAAATAAGAAGGTGCCTGGTTTAATGAAAGATGAAAACAACGGAGCGATCATGACGGAATTTATCGGACTTAGGGCAAAGATGTACACGTTGCGAGTGGATGGCAAGAAAGCCACGAAAAAGGTCAAAGGTGTCAAGAGTAATGTCGTAGCGCGATATCTTACGATATCTTTCAATGACTACGCACAATATTTGCGAGAGGAAATCGAAACGACTCGCCGTCAGTCATGCATACGATCAAAATTGCATGAAGTGTACACAGTGTCTGAGACGAAAATTGCTCTAAGTCCGTACGAAGACAAACGGTATATCGTACCCCATTCGACTGAAACGTTACCATGGGGGCATTACAAAATACCATTATAAATAGAAAATAAATTGTATATTTTATGCGTAAATAAAATATATTGTATATTTTAAGTATTACATATAATTATAAATAAAATTATTCTTACTAATATAATCGATAAATGTAACATTATAATAAAATGTAAAATGTTATAATAAAATTTATTATACATATCAAAGGTTAAACAATTCTTTCTGGCGCTGACACCACCACCAATTAAATATTTTTAGTACATTTTGTAACGCACAGTGTTTTGAATGATTTTTACACCGTAAAATGTTGGCTGCATCCAGCTGGTCCAATGACGCCATATCCTCGTAATCTGCATCCAGAGTCTCAACGATCACCTTGCCCCTCGCATCATCATCGAGGAGATTCGTCAACCACTCGCGCTTCTCGTATCCTTTGATGTAGACGAGTTTGGATTCTTCACTGGTTTCGCTGATCACAGCGTCTGTGATCAAACGTTTCGCTTTGTTGTATGGGACGATTCCATTATTCCATTGCAGACCATGATGATTAGCCGTCAACCATGCTGCTTTCGATTTGTCAGCTCTCGTGAGAAGATGCCACGGCATAGGACTCGCAAAGACATAATGGGACAGATTAGTTCCATTTCCAAGTATCGCTATCTCTTTTACGTGAAATCTCATTCCAACCGTGAATCCTTGCAGGTCCACAAATGTAGACACGTTCATTTTTATGCGATTTTGCGCACAATGTTGGTCAGGGGACTATACTCCACAATGCGATCGTGCAGAATGAGGCGGTAAGCTGTGGTATCCATCGGTATATTCTCCTTGCAGTCGAATTCAATTCTCACATCAACAATGGCGCTCTTGATGGATTCGTTTTGTCGCGAGCAATCACTGACCACACACGGACAATGAATAAGAAATTGTGTGGGATCGAACAACACATTGCCGTTGTCACATCCGTAATATGATTTGCGGAAACGTGCATACATATCGTACAGAACGGCGTATCTCTGTTTATCAAAATCAAAATTCATATCGTCGTACGGATAAAATTCCGAGTTGAGATAGAGTTTCACGTTAGTCAGATTACAGTGGTCGAATATGGCAACATTACCAATGAAAGAATTCTTTCGACCAGTCTGCAGAGCAAAGATGACGTAACGCGGCTTCTCCAGCTGAGTCGCCGTCTTGACAGCCCACGAATGCTTGGTCGTGCTCTGTAGGAGTGGAAATTCGTACAAATCCCACGAGCGAAAACTCATGCTCAAATATCGACCGCTTTCCAGAGTTCGCAGCATAGAGAGCCTGTTTACGTCTTTCAGCATAACGTGAGGCATTCGCCATTGTATTTTGAACAAATAAATCTTTGGGTCAGAATTTGCATGTCCCACCACGCAATTGTAGTCGTTGCGTGAACATATCAAGATCTATTCGTGACGAGCGTTGATTACGATCCGTTTGTAGTCTTCACAAAAGCCTAGCAATGTATTGAGCGGAACACAATAATTGAAATATCCCGCAAATATGTTTCTCGAAAGATCCCAACCAGCGTTCTTCAACAATAAATTTTTGGCCCGAGTCAGCGATAGTATTTGAGCGTGCTCGTTACTCCAACGTTTCTGCAGCGGTCAACCTCCACATCATTGAGTTCGTACCGGATTTCATCGAACAGAAAAGCCGCACAATTATTTGTCAACATCTCAACTGCATGGTTATCGCCTTCTATCCTCGTTTACAAACTTGCCCTCGATGTAGAGAAAACTCTCACATGGCAACGTGTACAAATCCTGCTGTTGTATCGGTATTCGTATCTCGTCACTGTGTCCAAAAGATGTATTGGCGTATGGATTGTACGTGTGAGTCTCGATCTTGACGATGCGATCGTCAAAGATCGGCTCACTGCCAATGTTCAAAATGTCAACCATCTTCACGTATTTTTTCGCACAATGAATCCCAAAGATCTTAAAATGCAATGTTGGCTGCGTTAAGTTTCTTATTTTTCTTGATGCGGTCGTTTATAATCGTTCTCTTGGCGGGAAAAATGTCGCTCACATATTTAGTCTGACTCGTGTGACGAGACAGCCGTCTTGTCACGACGACCCGACCGAACATTCGTCGTGTTTCGAACGGCCTGAGG
>NW_022639677.1:0-21934 GCF_010583005.1 Odontomachus brunneus
CAAAGATAGAGTGCATGACTCATGTCTGCACAGGACGTAACACAAGTAAAATAAAGAAGAGGGAGAGAGAGAGAGAAAAGTAAGAAGGTTATGTATTATATAAAATTATCTCGTTTGCAGAAAAATGTTCATTAACATTTGATTGTATATTTGAGTGAAAATACTATTTTTTTAAACTATATTTTTCAAAGTATATATTTTATTTTTAATATATAACTTTATTTTATATATATGTACTCTTATTTTAGAAATGGACAACAATCATAACATTATTTATCAACTTGCTGAAACATATTTTAGCAGCAGTAGTAGTTCAATAGACAGTACTATAAGCGAATCAAACAATACAGAAGACAGTGCAAGTTCATCTAGTAGTAATGATGAGAGAGATGATGACTTATTATTATTCCCATTGATGCTTTACTTGACAAGTGGTAAAAAGAAACAGCGCATTGAAAATTACTTTCAGATTATTGATTCTTGGACTGATGAAGAATATAAACAACATTTACGACTAAATCGGTACACTGCGTCAAAACTAATTGGTAATATAAATATATATATGTATATATTGTGCATTATATATAGTGTTTAATAGTTGTACAATTACAATGGTATTATACAGTGATATTTTATTTCCAGATGAATTGGAGTTATCTGGTTTTATACCCTCACATTCTTTTGGAGTCAAACCTATTTCTGCAAAGTTAAGTTTTGTATTATTTTTATGGTATATCGCAAACACAGAACCATTGCGAACCATGTCAGACAGATTTTATATATCAATTTCTTCTGTATTTCGAGTTCTACGGCGAGTAGTAACTTGGCTAGTAACAAAAGTGGATGCAATGATCAAATGGCCACAGGGCCTTCAAGCTATAGTTGTAAGTGACCATTTTTTGTCAAAGAAAGGTATTCCGAAAGTCTTAGGGGCGATCGATGGAACACATATCCGAATAGAAAAACCTGTAAACCGTGCACGAGAATATTGCAATCGAAAAAAATATTTCTCAATTTCTTTGCAAGCAGTTGCAGATGCAGATATGCGGTTTACTAATGTGTATTGTGGTGACCCCGGTTCCCTTCATGATGCTCGTATTCTCAGAAGATCTGAGCTATATCATGAAGCATCTATGAATCAAGAAATATTATTTCCCGATAAGACGTTTTTGTTAGGCGATTCGGCTTATCCGTCGTTACCTTGGCTTGTTCCACCATTTCGAGACAATGGGCATTTGACGCCTGAACAAGTAGAGTTCAACTATATTCACTCTTCAACGCGAATGGCAATTGAACGAGCATTCGGTCAAGTGAAAGGACGATTTCGCCGCATAAAGTTTTTCAATGAATACCGCGATTTACCTTTTGTCATTAACACTGTAGTTGCAGCATGTATATTACATAATTACTGTCTTGAGAAAAATGATACATACGATTTTCCAGAAGATTTGAACGATTCTACCAGTGTAATTACGAATGACATTGAACAAGAAGCAATAGATAATAGAACAGTTGGGATGGACCGTAGAACTGAATTATTTTATGAAATGTTTCCTAACTGTTAATGAATCTATACAAACAATGATTTTACTCTTTTTGTTATTTGCTACTTTTTGTAATTCAGTGCTTTAGTTTCATTCCAACGAAAATATAATTAATTTTAGTATAAACTTTTTATGGACGACTATTTGCGATGTGGACGACTTGATACTCGTATCAGTATTTGGAGCTGATCATCTGAATGAGTTACTAATTTACTAGTTATTTACTTTTTAACACACGTATCAAACAATCGGTATAAAGTAGACCATAAAGAGTTACATGTTATGTAATAAATAAATTAATTTGTATGTCTGTATATTGTTCAATACATTTATTTTTTCCTCAAAATTAACACTTATTTAGTTATAATAGAAACAATACTAAAACAATAACAAATTATATGTTATTATATCTTACTATTATAAAAATAGAATTGTTTTAAGGAACAACATTTCTAATTATTATAAAAATAGAATTGTTTTAAGGAACAACATTTCTAATAAACTAAAAATTATACTTTTACAGAGATCATAATACCTGTATCAGGATATCTAACGTGTATTATAGATACATACCCGCATATTGCGCTTTACGGAATATAAAGTAGTCCTTACGGAGCTAAAGTAGGCATAAATCAAGTGGTCTGTTCTTTCGCTCTGCACTGCTGCACTGGTGCAATAAGTTAGAGTGAGACAAATATATATTTGTCTCACTCTAACTTATTGCACCAGTGCAGCAGTGCAGAGCGAAAGAACAGACCTTATTACTAATGACTTTGTTCGTAAAACCTTGTTCGTTATTTTCATAACATTTTATGATCGTTATTTCATAAAACAAATTTTCAAACATTTTAACATATCCAAAACAAAAATAATAAGAAATAAAATAGTTGTATTAAAAAACTTGGCAGGATTTTCATTGTTGCGAGTAATCACCGTCCTTACTACATCTTCAATCTGACTCTTCTGACACGTCAATGTTTATGTTTTCCTTTTTTTCTATAAATTTTTTTAAAAGTTTGTATTTCAATCTTTCAATTCCCATAATGTCAGCGTGTCTTTTCTTTTTTTCACTCATTTTATTTATAGCAATATCATGTTTTTGCTCCATTTCTTTTGCTTTCATAACCAGGTGTTTCTTTTTCAATTTCAAAGCTTCTTTTTTACTTTCAATCAAATCTTTGTTTCTTTCTTCCTTAGTTATATCACGTTCTTCTTTTAGTTGCAAGTGTTTCAACCATTGTTTCTCTAATTCAATTTTTGTTTTAGCAATGTTACTTCCAGTGCCATGGGTTGTGAGTGTTTTATTCCCTTCAATGTTACTATTGCTAGAAGACTTTTCTATTTCAGCCATATTTGTTATTGCTGATTGTTCACTCACTTTTTGAGAATTGCGTTGAAATTTTTTCATTGATGACTGTGACGTAGAAGGTTCCATTTTTTCTAAACATACTTTTGATGATATAGTATATCCTGCGGTTGTTACACTTCCCTTTTTTCCCAAAAAATTATCCATTATCTGGAACCACTCGAATTCTATAGTTCCTCTCCCCGATTTCGAATTATTGTCTATGACTTCTTTGTATCGCTTCATTAACGCATTCATCTTCCAACGAACTTGTTGATCAGTCACCTGCAATAATGAAGTGAGTTGAACATTTTGTGCAATAATAACAATTTTAACAGCACTTGATGTTTAAAATATAAAAATAAGTCTGATTTCTAATAAAATTTATTCCATTTTGTAGCAGATATTTTTAAGCCTTTTGATATATGCATATTGTATATTATGATAAAATTCACCTGAATACCACATTCGAGCAAGCCCATGGAAATTGTTGACCATATTTTGGTCTTCTTTTTAGGGTGATCAATGTTTTCCATATTTGCTTCATATAATGCTAGTAATGCAAGTGTTGCACGTTTGTCCCAAGCAGCTTCTAAACAAATAAGTTATATTTTTTTTCACTTTATTATATTACATATCACTTATAGAATTATTCATGATTTAAAGACAAAGCATATGTGAATGCCAAATAGTCGTCATACTGGTATACAATAATATATTAGTAGTAAATAGTATACATCATATTATTTTTATGATGAATTTTTCATTAAACACATACGTTGTTTTAAATTAACCAACTCAGAAGATTCTGGAGATATTTCTGAAAGAATACATGCTGATTGCTTATTTGTATCACAGCTATCAGATGCTGAAAGAAAGAAGTTACGTCGAGCCATAAGTAATCTTTATTTTTGCAAATCATAGGTGCCCACATAGCACGTAATATTACATAATATCACAGTAATATTTCCGTAATATTACAATATCCTAAAAATATTATTGTAATATTACTGAGGTTGATGTAACATTACGTGCTATGTGGGTGTTTTTGTAGATATATTATTTTCTTGTACTCGCAAAGAGAATGTTGTTTCCTTCCACATAAACATTTTTTCCAATAAAACATTTATGAACAGATGCATCGTCCAGAGTTAATACTTTCGCACAGCAATGCTTACATTGAAACATGTTTAAAATGTATGGACACAAATTACAGTTATTACTTTAGGACTGTGCTATAATATATGTAACATTAAGTATAGCTTTTCAATGCTGGCAGTAAATTTTGGGACATAGCCAGAGTCCCAGCGCTGATCGAAAAAGTTCATTCACTTTTAAAGATTGGCAACAATGACTAGGAGACACACTCGAACTCTACTATAATGCTGTGTCGAATTGTGCTTCACTGTGTCGTTGTTGGAAAGCACTGTGTCTGACACTGTACCACACGGTGTCGCCTGTGCTCCTTGGTGGAAAGCACACAATATCTCTCCGAGTCATTTTCCTAGAGCAGCCCTGTTATGTGATTCATGACAACCCAAAGTTACCTAATACTGTCTCACGACTGCAAGCAGTGGGTTAGGCAGAACAATACCGTGACAAATATACGAGATAATACTTTTGTAAAATTGTATTATTGATTATAAAATCATCTGGTGTTGTTTTCTAATAAAATTTTATTTATTCTTAATTAAAGTTATATAACCATTAAAATATATATCATATTTTTCAAATATTATCTTAAAGTAAAAAGTTACACTGTTTTAACCTATTTGCAAGTATTGTTTTTACATGACTCGTGCAAGTGCAAGTCCACAATAAATTATGTCATTAGGGTATATTAATGATACAAAACAAGATAGATTTAAAATCTATTTTAATAATGTTAATATAGTTTATTGTAATCAAAACATATTGTAACAGCCGAATTCCGCGTGTCGGTTGTCGTGTGTGCCGATAAATTATTCGCTCGCCGGAGTCCGGGTTCGTTAAATAACTGACACAAGACGCGGATTGCAATAAATAAAAATAACAAAAACGTTTATTAGTCCTTTGTACAGAATAGTCGCGCCCGAGTAGATTTCCTGGGAGACGGCGCCAATTACCGGATCGCGGTTTCGATATGCCGCGATAGCTAAGACGGTAGACGAAGCATATAGCGCGAAGGCTAGGCTCGCCTCAGATATTCGGCAGGCGGTCGCGTGTCGTGATTCGGCGGTCGCGATTCGCGCACGGATCGCGAGGTCGGTCGCGGGGACCGCGTGGTGTTGTCGAGTCCGTGTCACAGCACGGCACGCTGTCTTCGCGTTTGCGGTAGAGACGCACTCGCGAGTACATCTGCTTCGCAGGTGACGAGATCGGGAGTGAGTAGCCGATGTATCAGCGTATTCACTCTCGGTCCCGCTCGTCGAGAGAGCAAGGCTAACAACAAGGGTCGAGAAAGCTCGATAGAGCACAGCTAACTTATTAGCTTCGGTCTTGGTTCGTGGAGTCGACGGGATGCAAGCAAGAGTCGATAAAGATCGACAGAGCGCAGCTAATGTACTGGCTTTGGTCCTTGCTCGCGAGGATGTGAAACTAGGTAGGTTCGGATGACAGAAACGAGTCGGTCATAGTCCTTGCTCTCCGCTGTACAGCATCAAGTTCGGTAGACGGTCCGGATCGGTATGGTCTCGATTAATTCGGCGCCGCGGATTATATATCCGAATCCGCTTTGTTTTAAGCCCATTCTACAATTGCGTGAACGTGGTTGTAAGTGGTTGTAAGTGATTACGACAACCAATCAGAATAAAGCAATCAGTGAATAAAACATTCGAATTGGTTGACTCTTACGTTCACGACTACGCTTATCCAATTGTAGAATGGGCTTTAAGGCCTTTACACGTAGAAAAATTTTAACCGTAATCGTAAGATCGAAAGAAAACTGACCAATCACAGTCCATTATTCTTCGAACGCAAGGAAAATAATCAACTCTGGTCAGTTTTCTTACGATCTTACGGTTACAGTTAAAATTTTTCTACGTGCAAAAGCCTTTACCTTCGCTCGATGTACACTCAGAGGCAGGTATGGTGTCCCTCGGCGGGTCCGTATACGCCTGTCAAATAGTCGAAAGCGACAACAGGCGTATACGGAGGGCGTACTGTACGTCTGACGTACAACGCGAGAGAAGCGAAGAAGGCACGTAGGGGAAGTGGTGGGAGATATTTCGATGTTGCATTCTTTTCGCACGTCGTCCGATCGAGAGAGAAAACATCAGCAGACGTGATAGCTGTTAGTGGTGTCCTCAATAGCTGTCTCACTCACTCAACGCTTGAATGCAGAGAATATGAGCGAGACAGCAATAGGGACACCGCGCTGTCTCTATAGGTGTCTCGCTCGCTCTAGTATCCATGTATCACGCTTTCCTCTTTTCTCCTTAGCAGAAATGCACGTTGTGCCGATGAATGACACCGAACGACAAAATTTAACTCTTTTGTTGTACGAATGTGAATAGTCATTTCCGATATATTTTTGCCAGCTAAGTACAAATCCTTAGTTCAAATTTGGTTACCGCGTTAGATTTTTGAAAAAAATACATCGGAAATGATAGACATATTTTGTCATAATGTCGCTTTTTTCTTGTTGTTGCTTGTTGATTCGTTACTAGGAGACCGGGTTTTTTAGCTGTTCATATTTTTCCTTTTTTTCTCTGAATAAATCACTTATCGTGGTGTCGCAGCATCAAGTGGACGATAGTGAAAAAGTGTGAAAACGATTATGCCTGTGAACTTGTGTCCTGAGGTACGAGGTCGCATTGTGGGGCAGTGGCAGGCGGGAAGAACAGTAGCAGAAATTGCTGCTGCTATTCCATGTTCTGAGAAAACTGTCCGACGATGGATACAACGATTTAATGAAGGGGGCGATCATGCTTTGCATGATCACCGTCTTCATAATCGTGGACCTCGGACGACCGGGGCACAAGAAGACCAAGCGTTAGTCGCTGCAGTTGGTGAGCAACCTTTCGGCACTGCCCAGGAAGCCATCAATGCGGCGAATTTGCCAATATCCCAGAGGACCGCCCGGCGACGTTTTAACGAAGCTGGGCTTCGTTGCTACCGTCCAGCCCACAAAATTCCGTTGACTCTCGAACATCGAGAGCAACGTGTCGCGTTTGCTTTGGAAAACTTAGTGAGGAGCCGTAAGGAGTGGGAGGCAACGATCTGGACCGATGAAAAGGTCTTTGTATCGTCTGCCGATCACCAACCTCACGTATGGCGTCCAAGGGATCAACGGCTGCATCCAAATCATGTTGTGCCTACCCACAGGAGTGGGAGGATTTCATGTGCAATGTGGGGCTGGATTTCCGGCAGTGCAATCGGTGAGCTCGCAGTCATTCCCGCAAGAATGAACTCTGTGGAGTACATTCGTGTACTGGAAGATGTCCTTCTTCCATCAGTACGCGCAATTTACGCCGCAGAGGAAATGCCAGTGATCCGATTGGTGCAGGATAACTCCGGAGTCCATAATTCACGTGAAACGCAAACATGGTTTCGAGATCATCCGGAGATCCAATTGGTTAAATGGCCTGCTCGCTCACCAGATCTAAATTTAATCGAAAATGTTTGGGCACAAATGGTTCAACGATGGGAACCAAGAAGGGAAAGGACGGTAGCAGCGTTGGTGGATCATGCGAAAGAAATTTGGGAAGAACTTCGGTTCCGACCAAATTATTTAGCAAACTTGATTGATTCGATACCTAATCGACTCAATCAAGTGATCGACCGATCCGGATATTGGACTGATTATTAAAAATGCGCTCACGATGCTCCGCACGATCGGCTCCTCACGGGGCCAATAAAATGTTCACACTGCGCTTAAACGTGCCTACAGGCGTCTCACTCGCCTGTTTGTACGTGTAGACAATGCGAGTGAGATAGCTATAGACTGCGTTTAAGGCAAAGATGCGATGCTTGGGTCGCTTGGTACCACGCGTCGTAGGCTGCCTATAGCACATGCTACCAAACGATCCAAGCGCCGCATCTCTGGTTTAAGAAGATGCTGTATAGCATCTCATTCTTGTTATTGTTATTTTTTGGTTTTTGTTATTTTTTGGTTTTTATTATTAAAAGTCTTCTCAATTTTTTTCTATTTTCAAGAGTGGAAACTACATTTTAAGGAAACTACATATTTTTAGTGGAAACTACATATTTTTAGTGGAAACTACATTTTAAGTTTTTTTCGTAAATTTCATGAAATATCGTTTTCTTGCAAATAAAAAAAGAATAAAAATGAAGTGCACGATTTCCTTCCGCGGAGTTACGGCGTCTCAAAGTTATCTATGCATTTTTAATCAGTTACTGTCAGTATTAATGTTACTCGATGCGCATCACAAGAAACTTGTTGATCGCATTTTGCGCATCATGTATGTGTATTTGTGACGATAAGTGATTAAAAATGCATAAGTGACTTAGATGCTTTGTTAAAAAATATTTTATATATAATCATATATAATTCTGCAGAATTATATATGATTATATATAAAGTATTGTTTAATGGTTTTATATAATGATTTTATGATTTATGGTTTTATGATTATATAAAGTATTGTTTAATGTTTAGTATATAAAGTATGGTTTAATGCCGTAGCACCGCGGAAAATGTCGTACAAACTTCTTTTTTATTAATTTAATTCTAAATATAAACAGTAGACATGTAAGAGCCGATTTTTCGTTGGTTCGTGTTATGTAAGTTTGAAACAATTAATACAAGTTTCCAATTAAAGCAAGTTTTTTTTTAAGAGACTTTTTCTTGCTTCTTAAGGTAATAGATATGGAGGCGGTCCAATAATAAAGGGGTCTACAGTTTCTTGATTTCATTGACTTCTTACTTTGCTTTACGCGAAATTTGCAACATTTATGTTGTGTTCTGTCCTGTCCTCTTTTTTTACACTGAAGAATATACGAACCGAGGACCTAAACGTACGTGATATTTATAGAAGACTTGTATTAATTGTTTCTTTACATTAAACCTACATAACACGAACCAGCGAAAAATCGGCTCTTATATGCCTACTGTTTATATTTAGAATTAAATTGATTTTTACAAGAGCCTTATAACATTATTAGTTCTTTCTTATTTTTTTTTAATTTGTAAGAAAACGACGATATTTTACAATTATTATCATAAGATTTATGAAAAGAATTCATTCCATCTAGTACGTCAAATTAGCACGGGAATACAATAAGTGTAGTAAGCTTTAAGTCATAAGAAATTGGCAAACCTCATTCGATTATTCTTGTAAAAGTCGACTAGGATTGTTTAATTTCTTAATGCTTAAAGCTTACTACACCTATTGTATTCCCGGTCTTAAGCGGTTTAAAAGAAATGCATGGGTAACTTTGAGTGCTTAGACTTCGAAGCGTTTGCAACGTGCAATGGATCGCGCCCTTAGATATGTCGAAACTCTGCGAAAAAATCTGCCTCTTTTTAAAATTGCAAAGAAAGGTCTATACTTTATGATTACATATTGATATATCTATACTGATGGTTATCATAAAATTTACGAAGAAAAAAATTTATTCCATTCCGTAGGATATGTCAAATTGTGAAATGTTTTTGTCCATTACCATTGACATCAGAATATGATAATTTTCAGAAGAAGATAATTTTTCTCATATGTCGGCAAAATTCATTCTTTGTAAAGATCTTAATATTTCAATATTACATGCGCATCTTAATGACCTTATAATGACGAAATATATCTATCATTTCCGATGCATTTTTTTCAAAAATGTAACGTGGTAACCAAATTTGAACTAAGGATTTGTGCTTAGCGGGCAAAAATACATCGGAAATGACTATTCACATTCGTACAACAAAAGAGTTAAATTTTGTCGTTCGGTGTCATTCATCGGCACAACGTGCATTTCTGCTAAGGAGAAAAGAGGAAAGCGTGATACATGGATACTAGAGCGAGCGAGACACCTATAGAGACAGCGCGGTGTCCCTATTGCTGTCTCGCTCATATTCTCTGCATTCAAGCGTTGAGTGAGTGAGACAGCTATTGAGGACACCACTAACAGCTATCACGTCTGCTGATGTTTTCTCTCTCGATCGGACGACGTGCGAAAAGAATGCAACATCGAAATATCTCCCACCACTTCCCCTACGTGCCTTCTTCGCTTCTCTCGCGTTGTACGTCAGACGTACAGTACGCCCTCCGTATACGCCTGTTGTCGCTTTCGACTATTTGACAGGCGTATACGGACCCGCCGAGGGACACCATACCTGCCTCTGAGTGTACACGTGATCGTTGCGTATCAGCGGCGCGCGCTCTCGATCGATTACTTCGCGTAATCGACATCGCGCGATTGTTTTGTTTACGCGCTATGTTTTGAATGGCCTTGCGGCGTCTAAGATGTCGCACGCGCCGATGCACGACCCGACTGGTGTTCGGAGGGACTGGTAGTAGTGACGATGCAGGTGTGCATCGTCACAATATAAAGCAAGAACATTTATATGAACTTAAAACAATAAATTATTATAGTACAGCAAAATTTCAAATTCTTTTATCTGTCAATGAATATGTTACGACAATGTTTTCAAAAAAATGTGGGATCTTTATATGATGTTCCCGTGGAGGTTGAAAGTTATCTTCATCATACCCGTCTTCATCAGATGGGTGATCAAAAAATATTTCCCATATTTTTAGTACATCCATTTTTTATCTAAAAATGTTTAGTTGTAATGAGAATTAATATATAAAAGAAATAACTCAAATAATGTTAAGAAATAATAACATTAAGAAACGTTTGTAGAATTATATACAATTTAAAACAAACTGTGCAAATAAATCTATGTTGTTTTGTCATTAATATACTCTAATGGCATAATTTATTGTGGACTTGTACCTGCACGAGTCATGTAAAAACAATATTTAAAAATAGATTAAAACAGTGCGACTTTTTATTTTAGGATAATATTTGAAAAATATAATATATATTTTAATGGTTATATAACTTTAATTAAGAATAAATAAAATTTTATTAGAAAACAACACCAGATAATTTTATAATCAATAATACAATTTTACAAAATTATTATCTCGTGTATTTGTCACGGTATTATTCTGTCCAACCCACTGCAATCGTGAGACAGCATTAGGTAGCTTTGAGTTGTCATGGATCACATAATAATAGTAGATGATGATGTCTGTAACTTATTTCTGCTCTAGGGAAATGACTCGGAAAGATATTATCGGAAACACCCAGTATAAGGGTGCCTCCTCATGCGGCGTAACTTGCGTAAGCGTAACCTGCGTAATATAGTAATTTACTAGAAGTTACGCCATTTTGCAAGTCGACATTCAATACCTAGTCCCCATGGCGCATATTTCGTTACGTGTAAATTCGCGCGTATTTCGTTACGCGTAAATTCGCATAAAGCGTAACCAATAACTTCCTAAAGCTAACCAATAAAAGATCAGGCTTTCTATTGTACAATACAACACAAATACTAACAAGGAGATGCCACAACTTGCTAAATCGATTTCTAAACGAGACATAGCACGTTCGCTAGCTGCGATGTTAGGGAGCGGTGCACTTGGACACGGTGCATTTGGACACAGCCAATCACAGCACCGTGTGATTAGAGACATTTGTAGGGTCCCTTGGAACAGCGACTTGTGATTGGACTGTGTCCAATTGCCCCGTGTCCAACTGATATACACTCGCGATGTTAAGCATCAACACCCTTATTGGGATTTGTGCCAATGGGCCTTTGTTTATGAGAAATTACAATATAAAGTTTGGATTGCGAGACTGTATCACGGATATGGTTAAAAATGCGACTGTCTCAGCGAGGTGGCGTGGCCGAGCAGACTGAGGCTCCCACGTCGAAAACTTTTGAACCGGCAGCGAGCGTTCGAAACTCGGCAACGAAATTATCCTTGTGCGGTGTTTTCCATATAATGTCTCAAATGATATAAAAAAATGATGTAATAAACTTTCAGCAAAATTGATATATTCCTTTTGACAAAAATTAGGACATCAGAATTGTTATAGCTACGTGGAGGGTAAGAAAATAGTAGTATATATATCTTGTTTCAAAACATATTCCAATACAACAGGTCCTGTATATAATAAAAAGTTCCTGAATTCTACAGCTTTCCATTGTTTAATATCCTTTATTGATCTTGGTCTTCTAACAAAATCATTTGGCGTACTAAATCTTAACCCAAACATTAAATGTGATATTTTATTAATATACCTTGTACCTAAACGTACAAAAAGCAGTCCTATCATCCAAAGAATTAAAATTTTTTTTACAACTCCTAAACATACAAAATGCATGTAATCCAATGGAGTATTTGTTATAGGTAAAAATCCCGGTATATCGTTGAAAATTGAATAATCGATTTGAAAATTCTTATAGGCATTTATTGCAAATAAATCATCTTTTCTTAAAGGATAATTTTTTTAGATGGGAAACAATTTCTACCATTATGTGTTTCCTTTTAATGATACATTTTGTACAACTATGAAATCCATTATGATTTTTAGTATTCAACACAAAAGATTTAGCCGGTGCATCGTATATCAAGCCAAATAATGCAATTTTAATTATATTATTGCTATGAATATAACCATCGTTAATTAAATTTGTCAAATCATTAACTAAAGGCTGCAAAAACTCATAATTTTGAGGTTTTTATAACCAAAATAAGCACCAACGAGATATACACTTTTGTTTAATACATTTGAGCATAAAATAGGCCATAATGACACATGTGATGACTTGGCTAATGGAAGACCACCAATATTTATTAGTAATTTAATACAGTTTTCATTATTTCTAGTTAACATTTTTTTAACAACTGTTATAATCGTTAATATTATTCTTAGCGTTGCCGAAACGTTTCGTAAGAAACCGCTTCGACAGCGCTACAACACTATTATGATTGCGCAAGTGCTACGCTAAGCGTCGCCTTGAAAATATATCGCAACATATTGGGGACAGGTCAGCAGTAAATGTAACAACTTTACAGTTGTCCAAACACCCCCGTCTACGACCTAATTATAGATTATAAAAGGACCAGAGAAGAACGCCAAACAGGGCTATTGCTCCTCCGGTTCTGCGACAGCAATTTACGCGACCGTCAAATTGTATTAAGTAATAAGAACTCGGGAAGTTCGTTTAAAAAGGTGCATTAAATTTATTTGCCAAACTACATCACTACGCCTTTGCATCCCCGACCCACCGATCCCGAATCTACTCGACGTGTCTCACCACCCTGGGGCACAACAAATTGGTGGCAGCGGTGGGATCGGTGTCCGCCGGGGCCTAGGTGCTACCTGTAAAAAGAAACTACGGGTTAGAAAAGTGACGTAAAAAACAAAAAAGACGATACAGTCGGAACCAACAAGTGACGTGGGAGATACGTTACTAGACAAGAGTTACCAGATATCGCAAGCACGAAGAAAAAATTGCCTCGTCAACATACTTAGACGGGAAGGCTCAAGGAAGCAAAAAGGAAACAATAAGGGGAGCTCGAAAAATTTATTACAAGCCCCGAAGACGTCTAACAAGGACCATACACACACAAAAAAAAAGGAGAGAGAGAGAGAGAAAAAAAAAAAGAAACATTTGGAGAGAGCTAAAAAGTCATTGAGAGCCCTCCAAGACAACACCCTGGGACCACAAGGCTAACAGAGACGGCAGAGGACAGCGGTAATCGGTGAAAGACGAGCAGCAGCGTAATCAAGGCGACCGTCGGAGCTACGGCCTACGATACTACGTTGTCAGCGACACCGGAGCCTACGGCGACTGCACCAGCGGCGACCGCGACCTGCCCAACGCCATTGACCCAGTAACGAGTGACGACTTGCCGACTCACCCAAAACACGATGAGCTACAGAAGAGCCGTGACAACATTATTGTAAGTCGAGAAACTATTGTAATCTAAGCGATTAAGTTTATGCGAGCGAACACGTAAAGGCGTGAATGTCGAGCGGAAGCGGTACTCCTGACCAACCTATACCAAATCAATCGTGGCTACACAGCGCACCAGCGCGATTAACTATCGAACACCTTTCAAATCCCAACGAGACAGTTGCCGAAGTTTTAGAAGACGTGCGTGAAACATTAGAGCTTGTGCGTCGCGTATTAGACTATTCGGATGAAACCGAACGCGAATCCCCAGAGCACGTAATCGCCGAACGTGAATTCCCTTTCGGAGAAATAGACCATAGCATATTACCGGACGTGCAAATTACAAACGACATCCGACGTACAAGACGCCGCGCATATTTACCCTCACACGATACCGTTAGCGACGTCTCGCAAAGAGGGGATTTCTCTTTAACCTCTTACGATAGTAGTGTATTCGATTCATTTGACGAAATGGCCACCGGGCAACGCGACGAAACCCTACACGCGGCGGAGAACGGAAGAGATCAAGAAATCTCTCGCCCCCGCGGGGCTCAACTACGAGAAGAGCCGTTGAGCGAAGTAAACGATCCTCAACCAGGAATCAGCAGAATTCGACGCGACGTTGACATATACAATAACGCTAATGAGCAGTTATTAGCGCGTATAGAGGACTTGCGCGATACTATCTATACGAATGCAGCCTTACTAACTAACTCTCGCATAGACGACCCACAAAATGTAAGAAACATTAACGTAGATACGGAACAATACCCTCCAGACAGACGAGGACAAGGTCACAGTGACCATTTTCCAGACGGGTTACCCCCGGTTAGCGAGGAACGATCCCGACGCATCAGGGAAGCGCGAGATCAGATCCCCATATTTAATGGCACGCAGGATGATAAATTAATAGAATTCCTAACGGCGTGTGAATACGCGTTTGAGCTAATACATCCTGCTGACGAATCTACATTAATTCGAGCAGTAATCTGCACCAAGCTAAAGGGAATCGCCCTAACAGAGGTAAAAAACCGAAACATTCACACTTTTGCTGTCCTCAGGGGTGTGTTAGAAAGATGTTTCATGAAAAAGAAATCAATAACTCGACTACTTCGAGACTTTAATAATTTGCATCAAAAACCTGGAGAAGATGCGCGAACTTACGGAAACCGTGTAGAATCATTAACTACGGATCTATTCGAGGCCGGAACGGAAGGGGATCTCTACTCCCCCACGCAGAAACTTGGCATTCATTTTTTCTTGAAATCGTTAGCCCTAATCAACTATCAACTAGGACTAAACGACAGGCTACAAACAATAGTCCGGTCCCGTGCACCCGCGACTTTAGCCGAGGCAATAGCAGGGGCAATTGAAGAAGAAAGAATTAAAGGAACCCTGGAGATTCCTGCACGCACCTACGAAATAAATCGGTATAACCGAGGATCTCTCGCGAACACTAAACGAGATGTTCCCATAATACAATGCCAAAAGTGCGGAAAATTAGGGCATCAGGGACGCGAATGCCGTAGCAGTCGATATGGAAATCGGTTCGTTCTGCCTAAACCAGCAGTAACCTCTCGCGTGAATGCAACCGACACATGGTGCACACGATGCAAGAAAAACGGACACACTCGCGATAGCTGCTGGTACATACACGGGAAGCCGACCGAGACACGGGACACCGCGCGTGACTACCGTAGACCCTCGCGGCCAGTGACTATCACTGCGGTAAATACAGATAAACCAGCGACGTCGCGCAGAAACGGGAACGTCCGATTTATTAATGATACAGAAGGAGAAATAAAAAAGGAGCAAAATCGCGTGCGCGACTACCGCGTAAATCAGATCCGCCGAAACTTACATAAAAACGCAGGATTCGACTTAGTCATCTTGCCAATAAAGGAGGCGAAACGAGAAAGAATACCTTTTCTCGTTGACACGGGATCTGCAATAAGCCTCGTAAAGATACGAACGCTGGACGATGATACCCCTATGACTGCAGAAAAACTGACACTTACGGGTATCACCGGACATAAAGCCTACACGATAGGAAAAATAATCGCCACAGTCAACGTAGGAAACCAGCGCCGAAGATTCGAACTATATGTTGTACAGGATGATTTCCCAATCGAGCACGAGGGAATATTAGGAATAGATTTCCTTCGCAAACACCGCGCTAATCTTGATTATAAAGCAAGGACGATGATGATTTCCGGACAAAGTCTATCGCTGATTTCACAGCAGACGTATAACCTTCCCGCGCGCAGTGAAGTAATAATACGTGCCGCAGTAAACATAAATCGAGTGGGAGTAATCCCCGCTGAAGAAATTTCACAAGGAATTTTTATCGGAAATTGTTTGGTAGAACCTGACAATTTCACATGTCCAGCAACGGTAGTAAATACTACCGATAATATTGTCGAAATAGCTACACCATATGTAATATTAGAAGATACCCCGAAATATGATACCGCGGAGATAAACATGCTCACAAAAAATCAAAGCAATAAACTGACAGCGCGAACAGAAAAATTGAACCAACAATTAAGATTGGAGCATTTAAACAACGAAGAAAAAAAAATTATACATGAAATTTGTGAGGAATATAATGATATATTTTTTCTCGAAGGAGATAGCCTCACGCATACCGCGGTGGTAAAGCATCAAATCACCACGCGAAGTGACGCCGCGCCGGTGAACGTGCGACCATATCGTCTTCCGGAAAAGCACAAGAAAGAGGTAGACAAGCAAATACGAGAAATGCTTGACAATAAAATAATAAGAGCTAGCAACAGCCAGTGGAATGCACCGTTATTAGTAGTACCCAAAAAAACGGATGCCTCAGGAGAAACGAAACTAAGGATCGTAGTCGATTTTCGGAAGTTAAATGATTTAACTATAGGAGATTCATTCCCTCTACCTAATATCAGCGACATTCTAGATCAATTGGGGAACGCTAAATATTTCTCTACCTTGGACCTCGCAGCAGGATACCACCAGATAGAGATGGCAGAAAAAGATAAGCAAAAAACAGCGTTTTCAACACCTACGGGACATTACGAGTTTAACAGAATGCCGTTCGGATTAAAAAATGCACCAGCCACTTTTCAACGACTAATGAACACTGTCCTAACAGGATTACAAGGGTTAAAATGTTTGGTATACCTAGACGACATAGTAATATATGGAAATAGTCTAGAAGATCACAATAAAAAACTTATCAGTATATTACACAGAATACGGCAATGTAACCTAAAACTTCAACCAAATAAATGTGAGTTCCTTAGGAAAGAGGTAACCTACCTAGGACACATAATTTCGGAAAAGGGAATCCTACCAGACCCAAAAAAGATAGAGGCCATAACAAATTTCCCAAGGCCTAAAAAAACTAAAGACATCCAGTCATTTATAGGTCTCGCAGGGTATTACCGAAAATTCATTGAGAATTTTTCAAAAATAGCACGACCCTTGACTAAACTTACAAAAAAGGAGGAAAAATTTGAATGGGGTCAACAACAACAAACAGCGTTCGACGTGTTAAAAGAAAAACTAACCACCACACCGGTATTACAATATCCGAATTTTGAAAAGGAATTCGTCGTGACAACTGACGCATCCGATCATGCAATTGGAGCCATATTATCACAGGGCCGCATAGGAGAAGACAATCCGATAGCTTATGCAAGCCGCGTACTATCACGCGCGGAACAAAATTATAGTACTACTGAAAAAGAACTACTAGCAATAGTATGGGCCGTAAAACATTTTAGGCATTACATTTACGGGACAAAATTTAAAATTGTTACAGATCACAAACCATTGGTTTGGCTATTTAACGTTACGGACCCCGGATCTAGATTAATAAGATGGAGATTGAAATTAGAAGAATACGATTATGAAATAGTCCACAAATCAGGGAAAATAAATGTTAACGCAGATGCGCTAAGCAGATACCCCCCGGTATCAGTAATACAAACAAGTGCTCCGTTTAAAACGACTAAAACAGAAGAAGAAGAAGAGGAAAGAGAAGAAGAAGAAGAAGAAGAAGAAGAGGAAGAGGAAGAAGAAGAGGGAGAAGACACAGACATGCACGGTATGCGAAATTATACCAAAGAAGAGAAGAATCAAATCCTATATGAATACCATAACGCTCCATTAGGAGGACACCAAGGAGTACAACGCACATTAAATAGACTACGTCTAAAACATAACTGGAAAGGGATAACAAAAGACGTGGCACAATATATAAGAAAATGTGAACTGTGTCAAAAGAACAAGTTAAGCATTCAGAAGAAGGCACCAATGATTATTACAGACACACCTACTGAACCTTTCGAGAAGTGTGCATTAGATATAGTAGGACCTCTAACCATAACAAGAAATGGAAATAGATATCTTTTAACATTCCAGGACATGTTGACCAAATTTAGTAAAGCGGTCCCTATACCAAACCAAGAGGCAACCACCGTCGCAAAAGAATTCACAGAAAAGATTATATTAGAATATGGAATACCAGGAAAAATATTAACGGATCAAGGAACGAATTTCCTAAGTAAAGTTTTTAAATCAGTATGTAAACTATTGAGAATAGAAAAAATCCAAACAACGGCGTACCACCCACAGAGTAACGGGGCTCTGGAAAGATCTCATCGTACACTCACGGAATATCTTCGTCACTACATAAATCAAGATCAAACAGACTGGGATGAGTGGACCCCATATGCTATATTCACATACAATACGACCCCCCACTCTGCAACTAATTACACTCCGTTTGAGTTAATATATGGACACCAAGCAACACTACCATCGTCCATATTAGGATCACCAAAAAATACATACAGCATTGAGGATTATGCACAGGAGATGAAACAACGACTCCGAGCAACGAATCAAATTGCCCGGGAGCACGTCAAGGAGGAGAAAATAAAAAGTAAAAAGTATTATGATAAAAACACGAAAAAAGCTGTACTTGACATAGGAGACCAGGTGTTACTTCATGACGAGACAGTACGAAGGGGAAGATCAAAGAAGCTAGATGCAATGTGGATAGGACCATATGAAATAATTGAAAAACACCCTAACGAAAACTATACAATAAAACGCGGCCGACGAACACTTCGTACGCACGCGAACCGATTAAAGTTATACTTAGAAGATTAAAAAAAAACTTACCTAGAACGGAGGTGTTCCCTTGCCACGTCCACAAAAAGGTCGGTCCTGGAGAACGACTTGGGAAGCTCCAATTTGCCGAAGTGTTTCCACACGAGTCCAAATAGCACGACCATGACCGCGACCAAGTGGAGGACGGTGAAACCCTCCCGACACGTTCCAGGAAGGAGACGGCACAGAACCGTCAAAAACATCATCCAATTCTTCACAAACTACACATTCCCGCTAAACAAAATAATAACGAAAAGCACTATATACATATTCAACAGGGCTACAGATAAAATCACTACCTCAGGACGCACGGTACAAGGGACTGTGACAGACGACATCGTGGTCGTTGAGGGAATGAAACAACACTGATAGATGCATTAGTCGCTAACATAAATACGACACATGCAAACAATAAAAACGGGTATCATATCTATTCCAACACCTGAACCCCAATGTATTTCCAGGACACTCGTACTGATAAAAAGTGCCAACCTCAGAGTAAAAGGAACAGAGACAAAGGCACCGTATGAGATCATCAAATTCACACATACTCCTGGAGTGTATTATGACCTTCAAGGACAATTACACCAAGTTGTCTCTACATGGAAGGTAGTAATCAGAATAGACATACAGGGAATAGACATTCGAGGTAACCAGATACAAAAATATCTTAGAAACACACAAGAGGTATGTAACCAACAAAAAGAACCGAGCATTACGTGGGAACTGTGTGAAAATTCACAAAAAATTGTAAAAAAGGGGTTAGACCGCGTACAAAATATAACGGAACGATTGCACAATATATATAAAAATCCAAGAGAAATAAAACGAGGATTAGTAGATGGAATAGGATCCTTAACAAAATCACTATTTGGAATAATGGATGCGAATGATGAAAAAATAATAAACGAACAATTAAGCTTAATAGAAAACAAACAAGAGACGTTACAACATGCAATAGCAAACCAACTCAAAATTATTAATACAACTATCAATCATTTAGATAATTTAGAACAAACTTTGGAAACAAATGAGCAAATATTATGGAACACTATTACACAGCTCTATACAGAGGAAACAGGAATCATATTACGCCAACATATAGATGAACATTTTACAATACTTACTGCTTTACTTAATGATTTAATACGTGACCAGAACGATATAGTAAATTATTTAGATAACATACAGCTAGGAAACTTACCTATCAACCTAACACCCATAAATAGCATCGTGTCTCAATTACAAGAGGTAGCAATACACTTACCAAAAGGAACAAGATTTCCATTCACGCCTAAAACAGAAAATTGGTTGGAAATAAAGAAATTTCTCACAATTAGTGCGTATTACAAAAATAAAAATATCTTTACTATTTTATACTTACCTCTTATAACATATAATACGTACGAAATAGTACACATACATCCTTTCCCGGTTTACAGCCATGATAACATTTTCGCTTTAACTAGCATTGCATACACACAAGTAGCTATTAACCAGGAAACAAACACATATTTACTATTACAAGAAAACGAATTAACACATTGTATAAAAATTAATAATCAATATATTTGTCCGCAACAAAATGCGATATATAGAATTAACGAAGAAACACCTTGTGAAATCCAGATGTATACGACATTACAAAATATGAAAAACTGCCATTTAAAATACATTATAGCTAACCATACCTTCGTAATAGCATTAACGCGAAAGAATACATGGTTATATTCCACCAATAGTGAGCAAACCATCCATATTCAATGCAAAGAAAAAACATTTTATGAGAAAATAAGCAAAACAGGAATTATACACATTAAGGATCAATGTAAAGTAATAATTGAAGACAAGATTTTACAAGCACAAGGTATAATAAGGAGCACATTAATACAAACGCACATACCTGAATATAATATAACATTAGAACAAAAAAATTTAAACGTGATAAAAAACAAAAACGAAATCCTACACGTAAAACCAAATAAAATAATACACAACCCATCAGAGTTGGTAGAATTAAGTAACAGAATAACACAAACATATAGAAATTTAGAAAACAACTCAAACTCGTTTCTACATTATAAAAATATTATGTACACAACAGCACCGAGCGGAGTAACTATAGTCATAGTGATTATAATTGCGATAATTGTAATAAAGAAAATTAAAAATGGAAAAAACTCACCAATCGTAATAGAACGTAGCAATAAACGAAATATCAGAACACAACCTAAACCAATATTAAAACGTAGACATAGCCTACATGTACAGTTGTAAGTAAGAAAAACGATTATAACTATTATTGTAACGGAAAAACAAAAAATGATAAAAATTGTAAAGCGTTATAATTTAAGGCGAAAACGTCGTTCCAGACCTTCCGTTTTCTTGCTCCATGGGGGGAGGAATGTTATAATCGTTAGTATTATTCTTAGCGTTGCCGAAACGTTTCGTAAGAAACCGCTTCGACAGCGCTACAACACTATTATGATTGCGCAAGTGCTACGCTAAGCGTCGCCTTGAAAATATATCGCAACATATTGGGGACAGGTCAGCAGTAAATGTAACAACTTTACAGTTGTCCAAACACCCCCGTCTACGACCTAATTATAGATTATAAAAAGACCAGAGAAGAGCGCCAAACAGGGCTATTGCTCCTCCGGTTCTGCGACAGCAATTTACGCGACCGTCAAATTGTATTAAGTAATAAGAACTCGGGAAGTTCGTTTAAAAAGGTGCATTAAATTTATTTGCCAAACTACATCACTACGCCTTTGCATCCCCGACCCACCGATCCCGAATCTACTCGACGTGTCTCACCACCCTGGGGCACAACACTGTAATTTCTCACAAACGAAGGCTCATTCGCACAAATCTCAATTAAGATGTTGATGCTTAACATCGCAGCTAGCAAACGTGCTATATCTCGTTCAGAAATCGATTTAACAGAATATCTCCTTGTCAATCGTACTGTTT
>NW_022639677.1:21944-23789 GCF_010583005.1 Odontomachus brunneus
CTTTATGCAAACCTAGATAAAAATATTCCCCTCCCTCACATATTGACACAATATCAGTTTTTCTTGGAGTTTTCAACAAAGTTCGTATATCTATAGGTACATTATACAATGTATATTGCTGTAAAATTTGTAATAGTGCATTACATGCATTATGAGGAATATTATGTAATATGGCCCATGTAGCTATAACTTTTTTAAATTGATTGTCATCATTAACATTCTCTTGAACTTCTTTAGTGCTATGTATGTCTTCTAAAATAGAATTATGTGAATCATTATTTATTTGGACAATACTATTTTGACATTCATCAATATTATCTTGTAACAATGTAACATCATTATTTATTAACACATTAGCCATTTTGTTAGTGCTATGTATATTACATGTATAACTATTTTTATTGTCAATATTATGCAAATGTAAATTATTATAATATGTTGAGTAAGTGTTGACAGTAGACAATTCTACAATTTGATCAGAAATTCCTGCAAGATCTATATTTGTTTCATATGCAATAATGCGTCTAGCCTGACGTTTTGAAACAAATTTTCGTGCATTATTCATATTTTCGAAAATATTTTTTATACTTTTCACACAGGTATTATACTGTAACAAATGTTAAACAAATTTCAATATAAATTTACTTGTGTGTGCATATAAAAAAATTGTAGGATTTCATCATTTATAACCTCCAAATAATTAATTTAATGTTTAAGAATAATTATAATATTAATTGTGTGCTCACTGGAATAAGATAATACTGCAGACTAAGCTCTGAATTGATATTTCTGGATAGATACTATGACGATAGACAAATAGAAGCTATTGTAGATTATGTAGGATTATGTTAACCTGCATTAACCTGTACATGCAAATTATTTGTATATAAAAGCTTATATTAAGATTTCATAATTTGTAATTTCAAGGAAATAGACATAATATTTAAGATTAATTATAAGATTAATTATGTACTTATCGGAATAAATTTAAGACAATGCTGCAATAGACAGAATTAAATCTAAATTGATAGATCTGGATAAACCCTTAGATACAATGACGATAGACTTAAATAGACTAGGTACACTATATAAGATCATATCATCCTGTGCATGCAACTTAGTTACATACAAAAAAATATAATTATTTTATATATAAATTTTATATTTTGTAACTTCAAAGGAATAGACTTAATATATCTCAGAATAATTATAATAATTGTCCGCTTGTTCACCATTGGTATAAGGCGATCAGAGAGACATCAGCCCTGACACCATTAATCCAATAAGAATTATTTTTTACTCATCGGAATAACGTAAAGACAACGCCACAATAGACTGAGCTCAGAATCTCTTTTGATATAAAGTTTATAGTGTAAACTGCGCAAGATCAGCCTGCGTGAACATGTACTAATAGCATGTTCTCTCTTTCTCTCCCTCTCTCTCTTACTGGTTTCACTTCTTTTTTTTGCGGCCCTTTCACCAATGCAGTCAATACGAGGGGAAGGCTTGGAAAACGCCGAGGAACGTCCGAGGAAATAATCACGATCCAAACGTGTTTGAACACGTCTCAACGGCGGTTAAGTCAGAACTGTATACGCATGTCAGCGTGCACCACAACGCTACACTAGGGCAGTTCACTTATCTAAACAAAGGCTGCGTTCCGAAATTTACTGCCAGTGCTGAAATTCTATAATATACGTAACATGAATTATAGATTTTCAGTACTGACAACGAATTTTGGAACGCAGCCAAATTAGAAATCTTTGAAAAATGAACATTTTGAAAAAATGCTAATAGTAAGTAATTATAGCTTGAGAGAGAGAGAGAGAGAGAGAGAGAGAGAGA
>NW_022639677.1:24179-24314 GCF_010583005.1 Odontomachus brunneus
GTATCTTATATAATATATATACAGGGTGTTCAAAAAGTCCCGGACCGGTGAAATATCTCGAAAACTAAGCATTTTAGAAAAAAATGTTTCAGATAAAAGTTGTGGCGTTTAAAAAGATGTATTTACTGATCACAT
>NW_022639677.1:24324-25508 GCF_010583005.1 Odontomachus brunneus
ATAACTAAAACAACCAAAAATATAATCTCACTGTATTTATACATATGTAAATATTAATGTAGATAAATTCTAAATTCTGTTTTATATAAGACAAAATAGTAAAATTATATTTTTATGTCTAATTTAGTTTAAAATTATTATATTACATTTTTATTATTGCTGTTGAAAATTTGCTGCAATATTATTAATGTTTTGTTTCCATTTTTATTTTCCTATAATATCTCTGTTACATTACATTGCAATGTGCAATGATGTAACATTGCAGCAACATAATCGGAAGATTCTGTGCTATATGGGAAGGTAAGAAAAAGAAAAACACCGCACAAGGATAACTCGTCGCCGAGTTTCGAACGCTCTCTGCCGGCTCAAAACTTTTCGACGTAGGAGCCTCAGTCTACTCGGCCACGCCACCTCGCAGAAAGGGGAGCGGTGCACTTGGACACGGTGCATTTGGACACAGCCAATCACAGCACCGTGTGATTAGAGACATTTGTAGGATCCCTTGGAACAGCGACTTGTGATTGGACTGTGTCCAATTACCCCGTGTCCAACTGATATACACCCCGCAGAAAGACATTGCATTTTTAGCCATATCCGTGATATAGTCTCGCAATCCAAACTTTATATTGTAATTTCTCATAAACAAAGGCCCATCGACACAAATCCCAATTAGGGTGTTGATGCTTAACATCGCAGTTAGCGAACGTGCTATGTCTCATTCAGAAATCGATTTAGCAGGTTGTGGCATCTCCTTATAAGTTGATTCTCGATTGGTTGTTATTATTCAGGCGTATTGTTAAATACGCGCCATGGGGATAAGGTACTTTACATGTAAGAATGTGTGAAAGCGTAATGTGTGTAGCTGTACGATAAGGTTAAGATAGTAGTTAATAACAACGTTGCTTATTGAGAAGTATGAAGGTAGGGAAAATAATTTATTACTTTTGTTATACAGGGTGAGTCATTTTAGTCTATGGATCCGAATATCTTCCAAATTACGGTATCTACAAAAAAATGGTTTAGATAAAAGTTGACCAGGACAGAGGGGGTCATTCAATTGTACCATTGGTTTTGACCTTGAGGTCAATTTTGAAGGTTACTTCAAGGTCACGATGGTTTTTTCTAATGGGACACCCTATTTTTGACTGCGGATTTCGAAAGAGCGGAAAATTTTACATCAAACT
>NW_022639677.1:25518-29148 GCF_010583005.1 Odontomachus brunneus
AAAATTTTCCGCTCTTTCGAAATCCGCAGTCAAAAATAGGGTGTCCCATTAGAAAAAACCATCGTGACCTTGAAGTAACCTTCAAAATTGACCTCAAGGTCAAAACCAATGGTACAATTGAATGACCCCCTCTGTCCTGGTTAACTTTTATCTAAACCATTTTTTTGTAGATACCGTAATTTGGAAGATATTCGGATCCATAGACTAAAATGACTCACCCTGTATATTTAGTCCCTTTACTCCAGGAAAAACTGAATTTTTTATTTTTTAACTCTTTATTAGACTGTGTAAAGTATATATAACTCATTTCCCGACAGTTCGTAAAGGAGTGACATACAGATTGATATACAAATGATTGGAAAATGTAATATACCCAGATAGCACATGGATATCCAATGGATATCCATAAGATGTCCTTTAAGGATATTGAGGATATCCATAAGCCATCCGTTTTACGTCCTTCGGACATTCAATGGACGTTTGTGCGATATCCGTTTATGAAATTGGAGGACATGTTAAAGTCCTCGACATGTCCACAGGATATCCGATGGACGTTCAATGGACATATGAAAGTAGCATCCGGATTTGTAATTTACAAGATAATTTTGTAATTTGTAAATTAAAAGAATGAAACATATATACCTAGACAGCACAACATATTTATAAAATATTTACAAAATATTTATAAGATTTATTTGAATATTTTATAAATATTTATCAAAATATTTCGTAAGTATTTTTATGATATTATCTTCAATAGATCATAAATTTTATCATAAATATTATAAAAATATTTATTAAAATATATACAATTATATACTTTTTCTCTTTTTCTTAAACTTTTCTTAAATTTTTAAAATATACAGGGTGAGGAAAAAGTATGGAAACCCTAAAAAATCTAAAAAAATATAAGTTATACAAAAAAATGTTTCAAATAAAAGTTGTAGGATTTAAAAAGGTCTATTAAATAGTCTCATTAGTTTGACCCTGGCTGGCGTCGTGAAGGTGAAGTCAAAGCACCTTGAATTTTTTAAAAGAAACACCATATTTTTTACTGCATATTCTTATAGTCCTTCTCAATACCTTTTCAAAGCACTATGATTTTATACATTTTGGGTCAACCGTTTCAAAGTTATTGAGTATTTTACAGTAAGAAGTAATAGACATCCAAAGACAAGGTCGGAATATGATCTAGCCAACTAAGGCAAGATCGGAGGATGATGTAAGCTCTTTGATCATCCTCCGATCTTTCCTTAGTTGGCCGGATCATATTCACTCTCAGCTGTTTTCACGGCTACTCTCTCTCAGTTGTTTTCACGGTTACTCACTCTCAGCTGTTTTCACGGTTATTCACTCTCAGCTGTTTTCACGGCTACTCACTCTCAGTTGTTTTCACGGCTACTCGCTCTCAGCTGTTTTCACGGCTACTCACTCTCAGTTGTTTTCACGGTTACTCACTCTCAGCTGTTTTCACGGCTACTCACTCTCAGTTGTTTTCACAGCTACTCACTCTCAGCTGTTTTCACGGTTACTCACTCTCAGTTGTTTTCACGGCTACTCATTATTAGTTGCTTTTAAAATGCTGCACCTTACCGAACGTGAACGAATATCTCTTTTGATGATGAGAGGATGGGGAGACAGACTAAGATAATACAATAATGTTAAGCAGCTCTTCAATGCAACATTTTGGAATGAAAAGACAAATATCTCGAAATCTACGATTCACAAAACTATCAGACGTTTTGAAGAAATTGGTTGTGTTAAAAATCGTCCAAAAATAGGGAGACCAGCAAGGGTGTATATCAGTTGGACACGGGGCAATTGGACACAGTCCAATCACAAGTCGCTGTTCCAAGGGACCCTACAAATGTCTCTAATCACACCGTGCTGTGATTGGCTGTTTCCAAATGCACTGTGTTCAAGTGCACCACTCCCGACCAGCAACAGCAACAAATTCCGAAATGTCATTGGATGTTTTGCAATCTTTTGTGGAGAATCAACATATTTCTACTCGCAGAACAGCTCAAGAACATGAAATAGATCACAAGTCGGTGTGTAAAATATTAAAACAGAATAAGTTCCATCCATATAAAATTCATCTAGTGCAAAAGCTGAATGAAGACGATTTTGATTGACGTCTAGAGTTTTGTGAATTAATGATGGAAAAAATAGATGCAGAACCTGATTTTGTTTACAACATTGCTTTTTCAGACGAAGCAACGTTTCAACTTAACGGTAATGTCAATAGACATAATTGTAGATTTTGGTCAGATACAAATTCTCATTGAAAATTTTATACTCAATATCAGCAGAAAGTAAACGTTTGAGCAGGCATCTTAAATAATACTTTAATAGGTCCATTCTTTATTGAAGGTAATTTAAATGCTGCAATATACGAGGATATGTTGAGAAACCAAACAGTTCCTGCCATAAGGGCCATTGTTGATGAAAATATTGAGAACACTTGGTTCCAACAGGATGGTGCTGCGCTACATAATGGAAGAAATGTCCGTTACTATTTAAACGAAGTCTTCGTTGAACGATGAGTAGGGAGGAGAGGTCCAATTGAGTGGCCAGCTCAATCGCTAGATCTCTCACCTCTGGATTATTTTCTATGGGGCTACCTGAAAAGTAAAGTTTATACGACAAAAGCACAAAATATACATGATTTACGTCGTCGAGTCCTTGATGGAGCTGTGCTCATTCCTAGGGATTACATCAGGAACGCTGTTTCAGGATTTTATAATCGGCTAGCACACTGTCAAATTTTGAATGGTAAACATTTTAAAAATTTATTATAAATTTTTATTATAAATTTAAAGATAGATCATCCTCCGATCTTGCCTTAGTTGACTGGATCATACTCCGATTTTGCCTTAGTTGGCTGGATGGGAGCGGTGCACTTGGACACGGTGCATTTGGACACAGCCAATCACAGCATCGTATGATTAGAGACATTTGTAGGGTCCCTTGGAACAGCGACTTGTGATTGGACTGTGTCCAATTGCCCCGTGTCCAACTGATATACACCCGGCTGGATCATCCTCCGATCTTGCCTTAGTTGGCTGGATAATATTCCGACCTTGCCTTCGGGTGTCTATTACTTCTTACTGTAAAATACTCAATAACTTTGAAACGGCTAACCCAAAATGAATAAAATTATATTGCTTCGAGAAGGATTATAAGAATAAGCAAAAAAAAGTAGGATGTTCCTTTTAAAAAATTCAAGGTGACTTTGACCTCACCTTAACGACGCCAGCCAGGGTCAAACTAATGAGACTGTTGAATAGACTTTTTTAAATCCTACAACTTTTATTTGAAACATTTTTCTGTAAAACTTATATTTTTTGAGATTTTTCAGGGTTTCCATACTTTTTCCTCACCCTGTATATGTTTTTAGTTTTCACTTTATATTGTTTCACACGCTACTTAATTCAAGTTAAATTGTACTTCGAAAATTTGTTTACCATTGTCGAGATTCGAACCTGAGAACCTCTAATTCTTGAGTCGTTTATCTTACCTACTGCACTACTATCACTTTGTCTGAGAGACGCTTTGTATTGTATACATATATTGTATTCATATACGAAAACAAATTATTTATTTAAAAGAAGAGAATATAATATAATA
>NW_022639677.1:29158-29394 GCF_010583005.1 Odontomachus brunneus
AAGCTGAATGAAGACGATTTTGATTGACGTCTAGAGTTTTGTGAATTAATGATGGAAAAAATAGATGCAGAACCTGATTTTGTTTACAACATTGCTTTTTCAGACGAAGCAACGTTTCAACTTAACGGTAATGTCAATAGACATAATTGTAGATTTTGGTCAGATACAAATTCTCATTGAAAATTTTATACTCAATATCAGCAGAAAGTAAACGTTTGAGCAGGCATCTTAAATAA
>NW_022639677.1:29404-29490 GCF_010583005.1 Odontomachus brunneus
GAAAACTTCAATTTGAAATCCAAAAAGATATTTTTAATGTCTAGGTATAGCTTCCGGAATGGAGCCGTGTCTTGAATCAGCGATAT
>NW_022639677.1:29500-29967 GCF_010583005.1 Odontomachus brunneus
CAGTTCCTGCCATAAGGGCCATTGTTGATGAAAATATTGAGAACACTTGGTTCCAACAGGATGGTGCTGCGCTACATAATGGAAGAAATGTCCGTTACTATTTAAACGAAGTCTTCGTTGAACGATGAGTAGGGAGGAGAGGTCCAATTGAGTGGCCAGCTCAATCGCTAGATCTCTCACCTCTGGATTATTTTCTATGGGGCTACCTGAAAAGTAAAGTTTATACGACAAAAGCACAAAATATACATGATTTACGTCGTCGAGTCCTTGATGGAGCTGTGCTCATTCCTAGGGATTACATCAGGAACGCTGTTTCAGGATTTTATAATCGGCTAGCACACTGTCAAATTTTGAATGGTAAACATTTTAAAAATTTATTATAAATTTTTATTATAAATTTAAAGATAGATCATCCTCCGATCTTGCCTTAGTTGACTGGATCATACTCCGATTTTGCCTTAGTTGGC
>NW_022639677.1:29977-30129 GCF_010583005.1 Odontomachus brunneus
AGCTTTGTCATATTGTACGGAGTATCAAGTCTCCATCCAGTGTTCAGCTAGGGCTGATTGAGTAAAGTGACCATACTTGGTACATCGTTGGTGTTCCTTGATTCGCGTACTGATCTTCCTCCCGGTTTCTCCTATATAAACTTTACCACAAG
>NW_022639677.1:30160-30317 GCF_010583005.1 Odontomachus brunneus
AACATTTTAAAAATTTATTATAAATTTTTATTATAAATTTAAAGATAGATCATCCTCCGATCTTGCCTTAGTTGACTGGATCATACTCCGATTTTGCCTTAGTTGGCTGGATGGGAGCGGTGCACTTGGACACGGTGCATTTGGACACAGCCAATCA
>NW_022639677.1:30327-30429 GCF_010583005.1 Odontomachus brunneus
TTCAGCTGTGGCTGACACTGGATCGGGTTACTCACAAACAAACTGTTCACTCAGCTAAGGCAAGAACACAAAAACAGAAGAGCAAGTATGATAAGATCAATC
>NW_022639677.1:30439-30595 GCF_010583005.1 Odontomachus brunneus
GGTAATGTCAATAGACATAATTGTAGATTTTGGTCAGATACAAATTCTCATTGAAAATTTTATACTCAATATCAGCAGAAAGTAAACGTTTGAGCAGGCATCTTAAATAATACTTTAATAGGTCCATTCTTTATTGAAGGTAATTTAAATGCTGCA
>NW_022639677.1:30605-31711 GCF_010583005.1 Odontomachus brunneus
CAACCTTCGGACTATGCCCCTTAGCATTTTTGAAACGGTGCCGCGACCATCATGTAGTACCGAAATGCTTTCAATTAAAAAACCCATTTCCATCTTCTAACCAGGCCAAAGGCATTCTACGACAAGCGTCGTTGAGGTTAGTCAAAGACAGAATCTCAGCCACCAAGAAGAACTTGGCTGAGATATCCCAAAAACTATTAAAATTACATCTCTCTCTTGCAAAATCGTTGGAGCCTGAGCTGTGGCTGACACTGGATCGAGTTACTCACGAACAAGCTGTTCACTCAGCTGAGGCAAGAACACAAAAACAGAAGAGCAAGTATGATAAGATCAATCCACAGACTCAAATGCCAGTTCTCACACATAAAGTGAAGAATCTTAGCGATTAAGACCTATCACTATCCGAAGTCGCTATTCTAGCTAAGCGACACAATTTTGCTGTCACTCCCTCTAGTATCCCTACGGAAGAAATCATCAGCCAAATTGAAACGGCTATTTTCCACCTTCCTTTAGAGGCAAGCAATGACATCAGAAATCGAACAACCAACATCCTACGCAAAGCCAAACTTCCCAAACAAAATATAAACAAAGAAGAACGCCGAGCTCTCCACGGTCTGAAACAAAACAACAAGATCCTAATTTTACCAGCAGACAAAGGGAACGCTACTGTAGTTATGAACAGGGAAGACTATTGCAGTAAAATCAACAGTTTACTCTCAGACCAAAAAGTCTACAGGAAACTCAAACGCAACCCAACATCCAGCATAGAGAAGAAAACATCTTCTCTTCTGAAAAATGCAGGTCTCCCTCTTCAAACTATCAAGTATTTAACCCCTCAAGATTCTTCAGCACCTAGACTCTACGGGAGCGGTGCACTTGGACACGGTGCCTTTGGACACAGCCAATCACAGCACCGTGTGATTAGAGACATTTGTAGGGTCCCTTGGAACAGCGACTTGTGATTGGACTGTGTCCAATTGCCCCGTGTCCAACTGATATACACCCGGCTGGATCATCCTCCGATCTTGCCTTAGTTGGCTGGATAATATTCCGACCTTGCCTTCGGGTGTCTATTACTTCTTACTGTAAAATACTCAATAACTTTG
>NW_022639677.1:31721-37172 GCF_010583005.1 Odontomachus brunneus
AAGCTCTCCACAGTCTGAAACAAAACGACAAGATCCTAATTTTACCAGCAGACAAAGGGAACGCTACTGTATTTATGAACAGGGAAGACTATTGCAGTAAAATCAACAGTTTACTCTCAGACCAAAAAGTCTACAGGAAACTCAAACGCAACCCAACATCCAGCATAGAGAAGAAAACATCTTCTCTTCTGAAAAATGCAGGTCTCCCTCTTCAAACTATTAAGTATTTAACCCCCTAAAATTCTTCAGCACCTAGACTCTACGGTCTTCCAAAAATCCACAAGGAATCAGTGCCCTTACGCCCTATTGCCAGCAATATTGGGGGACCTACCTACCAGTTAGCCCTCTATTTCACCAAACCCCTCCAGAAACTTACTGGTCTCAATGATTCCCATATCAAAAATTCAACGGATTTCGTGAATAAGATCACAAAAATCAAGATGAATACTAATGATATCCTGGTGAGTTTTGATGTAGTCTCACTGTTTACCAATTTTCCAGTCCAGGATACTTTGAACATCATCAAGAATTCCGAGGAAATTCCTGCCAACCTCTTCCCACTAATAGAACACTGCTTAACTTCAACCTATTTTCAGTTCCAAGGAGAGTTTTTCGAACAAACCTCTGGAGCGGCGATGGGATCTCCTATATCTCCTATCATTGCAAACATCTTTATGGAACACTTTGAGAATAAAGTTTTGAGGAACGCACCACTGAAACCATCCACATGGTTTCGGTATGTGGACGATACTTTCGTAATTTGGAATCATGGCAGGGAAACTCTTTCTCAGTTTCTCGGGTTTCTCAATTCACAACATCCCAGTATTCAGTTCACAATGGAAGTGGAACAAAATAATCAAATACCCTTCCTGGATGTGGATGTGCAAAAGAACCAAGATGGCACCATAGGTCACCAGGTCTACCGAAAACCAACACACACGGACCGATATCTACATGCAACCTCTCATCATCATCCCTCGCAAAAGAATTCTGTCATAAGTTCATTGGTTTACAGAGCGCTCACAATTTCGGAACCATCTTCTCTGAATGGAGAACTAGAACACCTCAGTACAGCCTTAACTAAAAATGGATACAACAGCAAAAACATCTCGCAAATAATAAAAAACCAGAAGAACAGAATTGTCAGTCCTAAAAACACTGACACACTAGATGAAGAGAGAGAAAAGAGAAAAACGGCTGTCCTTCCATATCTCCAGGGCATAACAGAACCTATCAGCAGGATTTTGGGTAAACACAAAATCAAAGTAATCTTCAAACCTCATAGGAAGCTCTCCCATTTACTCCCAAATCCGAAGGATCAGAAATCATGCCTAGAAACATCAGGTGTATATAAGATCCCTTGCTCTTGTGGTAAAGTTTATATAGGAGAAACCGGGAGGAAGATCAGTACGCGAATCAAGGAACACCAGCGATGTACCAAGTATGGTCACTTTACTCAATCAGCCCTAGCTGAACACTGGATGGAGACTGGATACTCCGTACAATATGACAAAGCCACCAGATTGGCTCCCTCACAGAGTTATTTTTCCAGAAAACATCGTGAAGGTCTAGAAATTTTGAAACATTCCAACAACCTCAACCGAGACAAAGGTATGCAAGTAAACTCTATTTGGCATACTGCCCCCCCGGTTTTTTAATTGACCAGCTGATCAATTAAAATACGCTGATTGGCTGGATTCAAGCCTCGTCCCCTACTCCTTAACACCATCTATACAAGGGGGGGAGAGGGGCATATAAGGACAACCTTTACCCAAGGGAGCTCAGTATCAGAGTTCTCAGCCCTGATGATGCAAACTGCAACGTTTGCGAAACGTCGGCATATCGCTGATTTATGACACGGCTCCATTTCGGAAGCTATACCTAGACATTGTATCAATGGCCGTGAAAGCCTTAAATCTAGATATTTTTAATATTAGATATATTTTTAATTTATTTAGATTTATAAAATGATTGACTTGTACTTTATTTACTTTAAAACAAGTAAACATTTATTTAACCATAATTTTTACATTTCAAAAGTTTTCTTTCTTGTAAGGAGATCATTTTTTTCTAGAAATTCATAATTTTACAACTTATTCTTCAAATTTAAAAAAATATTATTGTATGTTTTTTAAACGTAACAAATATTTTTTTAAATTAAGAAATTATATTTAACAAAATAAATTTCTTTGATTTAAAGAATTTTTTTCAGTATATATTACCAATTTAAATTGATTTTCTTATTTCTTCATTAATTTAATAATTATAAATAATTACATTAATTTTTTTCATATATAATATTTATAGAAATATTTACAAAGTATTATTACAAATATTTATTTTTTGTTTACTGTAAATATTGCATAAAATATTTAGCCTATATTTTAATAATATTTTGAATAAAGATTTTGATACTTTTTCGTTATGTATATAAATATTTATAAAATATTTATATAATATTTAAAAAAAATAACTGTTTATAAATCGAATATTTATAAATTTTTATCATAAATAGTGTGTGCTGTCTGGGTAAACCGTTAAAACATATAAAATCGTTCTCTAACATATTCTGAACTTTGTTTCATCTTGGACATATATCAAAAGTCTATAAGATATACTGATCCGTCTTATGTTCAAAATTGGAGGTCCTGTGGACATCCACTTCATATCCCTGGACATACGGACGTAAAATAGATATGAAATGGATGTCCTATGGATGTCCTGTGCTGTTTGGGATATTTATGTTTATGCGTTTTCAAAAAGATGATACCAAAAATGAAAACCATTTATAGAACATTAATAAATCATAAATTGAAAAAACTCGAAAATAAAATAAAAATATTATATATATTCTGAATCAAATTTATTTTACATCCGACTTCACATTGAAATATACATTTTATGATCGATACACACTATACATTTTCCTACAGTTTTTGTAATGCTTTCTATAGCAATAAGCCAATTTTTAAGAAGCGGATCTTTAAGCCATGCATGGCGAAATTTTTGTTGGTACTGTGGATTAGATATTTTGTATACTAAAACCGCAAAAAGAAGAATTTGCTGTTAAAATGTCAACTAATAGATAAGTTAAATGAAATCTATATCGTAGGTATATTTACATATTAATATACTTATTACTAATATAGTATACTTACACATTAATATTAGTATATAGGATCATATTTTGCTTTTTTATCAATAAAATTATGTAGTAACGCAATTTATAATTTATAGTTATAGTCTATGTATATAACCTACAAGTAAAATACTAAATCACAGATTTTTAGTTCATATTCTAAACGATAAAACAATTGCAAAGCGCAGCCTATAATGGCTTCTGTACACTGTTGTTTTTCCGTAAGAGCTAGAAGGTTATTACGGAAAGCAGCATATTGATTGGCTGTCGCGCGAACTTCCGCCGCGCGGCAAGCATTACCGCGTCCAGTGTGCAGGAGCCATAACGTTTCACGTAGAAGTAAAATTGCCAACCGCTGGACGCCAACAACGGCTATCTAAAGTTCGCATTACACTATAGGTTGGAGTTAGGTTGAAATTTGACCAATTAGAACTAAGTTCACTAAACTTGAAATTAGTTTTTTTAATCCTGATTGGTTAAATTTTAATCCAACCTCAACCCTAACCTGTAGTGTAATATAAGCTTAATGGATGCATCCAGGACCCTTATTCTTGAAATAGTTGCATATACGTAACTTTTACTGCGCAGGTTTAATCAGCGAGCGTCCCAGATGTGCGCATTGACAAACGGACACAGCCAACCGCAACGCCATATGCCTAAAGCCCGTATCAGACTACGGATTAAGATTGAGATTGAATTGAAAATTAGCCAATCAGAGCAAAATTCACTAAGCTCAAGTTTGGTGAATTTTGCTCTGATTGGTCAATTTTCAATTCAATCTCAATCTTAATCCGTAGTCTGATACGGGCTTAAAGATATTCTAGAGATTCTATAAACAACGATACATGATTCGATGTGTCCGTTTGTCAATGTGCGCATTTGGGACTCACTCTTTAATCATACCATAAAATAGCTGCGAAATGAAAATTACGTATACGCAAAAATTTCAAGAATATGGGCTCTGGTCTATTATTCTTGAAGTTTTGCGCATATGTAAGTTTCATTGCGTAGCTTTTTTATAATATGATTAAATCTGAGCAATAAAACTTACATGTACGCAACTATTTCAAAAATACGAGCCAAGAGTGTATTCCATTTAACGCTCGCAACGTTATTATATCCTTGATACTGAAGCTGCGAACGTTTTCAGATAGCCCAACTGTTTAGGTCCATTTTCACAATCTACGGTTAACTTTAACTATCGACGATTCCAATGGAATTGATCAATCGTATTGTCGTTCAGAATTAATCAATCACGATTGACACTTAATCGATAGTTAAAGCTAACTGGAGATTGTAAGTGGAGTGAACTCTTATATCTAATTAATATTTTCTGTTAGATAAAATATATACGTCAATCAGATGCAAAAGTACTTTTTTCGCAGGACGTGCCAAGTGGCTTCTGCACAATGGACACGGCAATACTTAACTTTATGAGACTCAATTGTATCAACACAAACTAATCATATCGGTCAACTATGATTGGTTAATTTTGGTCATCTCGGTTAGTAACGAATGCAATTGGCCAATTCCAATAGACAATTAAAATTTAATCGATTTGATTAACTTATGTTAGTGCAATCGGACCAAATTTTACTAGAAAATCTACTTGCTACCACAAAATTCTACTAGAAAATCTACTAGCTACTAGCTGCAATTTTTACCTACTAGATACAAGTCCAATTCTACTAGATCTAATAGAAATTCTACTGACTTGGCAACACTGGTCACAATCACACTCACAATAACTATTTGTTTCTTTCAATTATACGTCAAATCACTACTTTTTGGGTGCTTTCCAGTTGCGTATACTGTGTTACACAAAACCAGTTTATTGGTTGCATATTATCTTACAAGATATTTTAGATAATATATGACCAATAAACTGGTTTTGTGTATCTGTGTATCAAGATGTGTTAAGCAATTGGAAAGCACCTTTTGACACCACGTATACACCATCCTTCTGTTCTCGTAATAAGTGGCGACACGTGTTAAGCAGTGGTTGTCTCTCTTCTGGGGTGCGTTCGAAAACATCACCCGTGTGTATTTTGTCACACTCAGATCGTTCGAAAACCCCTAGTGGGCACACTGACCATGCGACCATGGCCGTTCGAAAACCGTACTCCGTGGACCACTCGTGTGACTTTTCTCCACTCTCTTTTGCGCGGTGTGAATCGGTGGAGATGGTGGAGAGTGCGCAAAGAGTGCAATACAGTATGAAATTACTAAATTATTTATGGTTTTTTGTTCTTCGAAACATTCGTACAACCATTAGCCATCACGGTAAGATAAAAAATTTAAATACAGCAGTG
>NW_022639677.1:37210-37471 GCF_010583005.1 Odontomachus brunneus
CATTGAGCATTCTTCCATGGCTGTTCGAAAACTCCTCTCGATACCAACTCCACTAACCCCACCAAGCCCATCCACCACAGCCACTTTCCGTCGTGGATTTTCAGTGTTTTCGAACGCACCCTTGGTTGATTGAGGATGAATCTGTCAGGCGCTCGAGTGATATCGACGGGAGCGTCCCGATTGACCACGGTACGATTGGACACAACCAACCGATGAAAAGAATTATCTAGTGAATTATTAGGTCGAACCAATCATTACAAT
>NW_022639677.1:37530-37859 GCF_010583005.1 Odontomachus brunneus
ATGGGTGCTTTCCAGTTGCGTATACTGTGTTACACAAAACCAGTTTATTGGTTGCATATTATCTTACAAGATATTTTAGATAATATATGACCAATAAACTGGTTTTGTGTATCTGTGTATCAAGATGTGTTAAGCAATTGGAAAGCACCTTTTGACACCACGTATACACCATCCTTCTGTTCTCGTAATAAGTGGCGACACGTGTTAAGCAGTGGTTGTCTCTCTTCTGGGGTGCGTTCGAAAACATCACCCGTGTGTATTTTGTCACACTCAGATCGTTCGAAAACCCCTAGTGGGCACACTGACCATGCGACCATGGCCGTTCGAAA
>NW_022639677.1:37869-37979 GCF_010583005.1 Odontomachus brunneus
GTAAATTAATAATTACTAAATTAATTAACTAATTAATTACTAAATTTATTAATTTATTATTATTTTGCTGAGAAGCAATTATAGCTAATGTCGAAATACGCTTTCGATCA
>NW_022639677.1:37989-38749 GCF_010583005.1 Odontomachus brunneus
AACCCTCTACTTGTGCCTAACGCCGTCATTGGAAATTGCTTACGTCGAGCTGCTATGTTATCTCACACATGCGCAGAAAAGCTCCTGTCAGCTAGAAAATATCTCGAACTCCAAGCACTGGTCGGCAGTCGTAGTCGGTAGTCGAGTGGGCCTGTACAGTCGATAGTCTGATACAGGCTTTACAGGCAGCATAGCACAATTAGCAATATAGTAGTATTAAGCTGATATTTCACGTGTCGTACGAAAGAGCGTCCCGATTGACCACGGTACGATTGGACACAACCAACCGATGAAAAGAATTATCTAGTGAATTATTAGGTCGAACCAATCATTACAATCTGTGTCCAATCGTATCGTGGTCAATCGAGTCCCACCCGATATCGACACCTCGCAACACATAAGATTTGTTCGAGTTGCTTGTACTATTCACACTTTTACACCTAATGCCCGTTACACACTAGTGCACCTCATACGATATAAATTTTCCAAAATATGTTCTGAAGACGCTTTTAGGAGGGAGGGATGTCATCAGAATATTTTTAGGACGTCCTTTGAAGATATGGCTGTCTGAGAATAGCTAATATCCAATAAGTTTATTCGCATTAATTGAACTTTTTACACTTTCATACTTATAGCGAATTCGGTTGCTTGCACTAGTGTGCACTGAGTGCGCACTAAGGCTTATTCATAGTATGTTATTATATTTAAAGATTGTCTTAAATAATTCTCAAATAAATTCTCAAATATTTTTAACCATAAT
>NW_022639677.1:38759-45948 GCF_010583005.1 Odontomachus brunneus
AATATACGTAACATGAACTATAGATTTTCAGTACTGAGAGTGAATTTAGGAACGCAGCCAGAGTGATGACTTCGCTTTTCTCCGGGTCACTCTGCTTTTCACCGAGTTTACCCTAGGCTCCTGAAGTCTGGCGATCGATGAATCTGGCGAGAAATCAGCGCTGCTCGTTCTCCTGGCTCGGTCTCGGATGTACCGGCGCTGCGCGGGATGATGCGGCCCGCGATTCCTAATTTCGATTTCGCAACGTTTGAAAAATGAAAGATAGGCAAGAATAATTGCTACACTTTCGGATTTTACGACTAATATATTCCAAATAATTACACGAGAATTACCAGAGAATAATTATGAGAAATGATCGCCTTCTCGACAAATGCGCGCGTTTTTATATGTCGCTTTGTCGCTGAGAGTCGTTTTCTGATGGGCTGATGGAGTCATGGAGATGAAAGAAATCCATTCCATCAGTATGTATATCACCGCGTTGATATCGCCGCGTCGGTCCTGAGTGGTGTTTGGATTCAGTTTTCATGCTCCTGTTTATGTTAGCAGCGGGACTCCTTGTCGCATTGGGGTGTATATCAGTTGGACACGGGGCAATTGGACACAGTCCAATCACAAGTCGCTGTTCCAAGGGACCCTACAAATGTCTAATCACACGGTGCTGTGATTGGCTGTGTCCAAATGCACCGTGTCCAAGTGCACCGCTCCCGTCGCATTGAGCAATTACGGTTTCTCTTGTCTACAGTTGATCCATCGATTTTAAGCCTCTCTAACGACACGCAGTATTCAGCATTATAATTTTAATTACAATATTTAACGTGCGCGAATATACGGGAGCGGTGCACTTGGACACGGTGCATTTGGACACAGCCAATCACAACACCGTGTGATTAGAGACATTTGTAGGGTCCCTTGGAACAGCGACTTGTGATTGGACTGTGTCCAATTGCCCCGTGTCTAACTGATATACACCCCGAATATACATATGCGCATGTACTTATGTCTAGTAACATAGGGATAAAATATCTAATGATATCTGATATCAGACAAGTCGGCTTCCGATTTATATTAATATATTATTAGTGTTTCAAAATAAATCCGTACGTTACAAAAGAAGTTCTTTGCAGGATTCTCTAACAGTTATTGGGAGAGAAGTATGATTCCCCGCATGCTTCTGCCTCCTCGCGTCGATCGTTTGCGGTAATCCTCGCAAGTGACCGCGGCCCGCCCCGCCTCGTTCCCGATAGTTCGAATATGTTTAAAAATAATATGTGTGTGTCAAGAAAACGAAGGACGAGCGCATTGCAAGCGTCTCGTCGCTCAGAGCTGAGTGAGGTAAGACTAAATAGATAAAAAATAATGCTCTGTGGTTTAAAAAATAATCTTTTATTAAAATTTCAATAATATATATCGACAATAATTTCGTTAAATTCGAGAATGACGGTGCTGTTAATAAAACATTCTTCGATACATTCTCGACATTTAATCTCTTCTTCTGGGTCTTGTACAATCTATTTATTACAATCAACGCAGAAGAGTGTTTTTAAAGGGTTATAAATGGCTCGATGCTGTATTGTATGTTGTGTGTATATTAATGGATACATTACTAGAAAATGATAATTTTCTAGTTCACTAATGTTGAAACGTTTTATACATTTTTTTTTCTGTAGTAGCATCCGTGTTGTATGAAGACGTTTTCGTCAACCGAGTAATTTTTGAGGCAGTAGCATCGGCTCAACGTGTAATAAATGTCCTTGTAACGCTATTTCGCGTTCGGTGCGGGATCCGGCTGCGAGTCGGTGTGGTCCGGATTCGGGCAGATGTAAATAAATGTGAAGACAGTGGAATAGATACTAAGATGATGTCTATTCTATGTTAAATGACTATTTACACTGAATATGTACTATAAACTTTGTCTCGACGCTGTTGGCCTAACGCTCGGGTTTTTATGTTCGTTGTGCGAGCGTGTGACGTTTGCTGCGGCTGATCTCGTGCCACTGGGGGCCGCCGGCGACCGCGGGACGCGGGCGGTGCTACGAGGGAGCGGTGCACTTGGACACAGCCAATCACAGCACCGTGTGATTAGAGACATTTGTAGGGTCCCTTGGAACAGCGACTTGTGATTGGACTGTGTCCAATTGCCCCGTGTCCAACTGATATACACCCGTGCTACGACGCATCGATTGTCTCACACTTGCGGCGCGATATTGACGCGTGGATCTTTAATTTCAATCGCGCGACGAGATCCGTTACTCGAGGAGTAAACACGGCTTCGGATATGTTACGCAACAGCGAACCGGGATGCGGCGAAGCTTGGCGGAGCGGTCGAGTGCTGTAACGGTGTGCCGCGGAGGTCGGTTCTCCGGGGCGACGGTGCGGTTTCGCGGATATCGACGTTCCGTTTGAGACGGAGCAGTAACAACGATGTGGACTTTACGTGTCCGATAATCTATATCGCTGTCGACTTTACTCTGGCGAGTCGACACAGATGTCGGCTCTGGGGATTCGACGAGTCGACGGAGCGGTATCGAAGAATGTCGACTTTACGAATCCACTAAGTCTACAGAGCGGTAAGCGAGGATGTAGACTTTACGAATCCAATAAGTCTACGCGGATGTCGACTTTACGAATCCAATAAGTCGACGGAGCGGTATCGAGAAACGTCGACTTTACGAATCTAATAAGTCGACGGAGCGGTAATCGAGGATGTAGACTTTACGAATCCAATAAGTCTACGCGGATGTCGACTTTACGAATCCAATAAGTCGACGGAGCGGTATCGAGAAACGTCGACTTTACGAATCTAATAAGTCGACGGAGCGGTAATCGAGGATGTAGACTTTACAAATCCAATAACCCTTATAGAAATATCATACTAAGAATCATTGATAATTACTTATTATCCAATATTTTTAATACTAAAAATAAATAATTATCAATGATTCTTAGTATGATATTTCTATAAGGGAAGTCTACACGGATTTCGACTTTACGAATCCAATAAGTCGACGGAGCGGTATCGAGGAATGTCGACTTTATGAATCCAACAAGTCGACGGAGCGGTAACGAGGAATGTCGACTTTACGAATCCAATAAGTCGACGGAGCGGTACTCGAGGATGTAGACTTTACGAATCCAATAAGTCTACGCGGAGCGGTATCGAGGATGTCGACTTTACGAATCCAACAAGTCGACGGAGCGGTAATCGAGGATGTCGACTTTACAAATCCAACAAGTCGACGGAGCGGTATCGAGAAGTGTCGAGGATGTCTAGGATGCGGTATTCTAGATAGCGGTGTTCGCGAGGAGCTGCTGCTGTCAGAGTCTTAGCTCTGCTCAGCGGAGTGCCTCGGAAGACTGCTTCCTTCTGAGGTTTTCGTGCGGTCTTTTATACTAATTTTAGCCTGGTATAATGTTGTGATATTCGCGGTCGGCGGTGTTTACATCAGTTTGTCGTGGATTTTGTTTTCGTAACAAGCCGTTTCGGATACTTAGTTTAACGCTCGCGGTTCGTTCGTTCTTTATATTGCGGACGGATCGTTACATCCTCATTAAGATGGTTTTCCGGTAAGACTCCGTCAATGGGACTATATTGTTCGTCCCAATTTTTTGTTAATTGTTCGTGTGTTGCTTTCATATTCTGAAAAATAATTAAAATATAATATGGACATAAAGAAGAAGTAAAAAAATGTAAAAAAAAGTAAAGTGTCCGGAAAATGCTCCGTTGATGGTCTCTCGATAGACCAGCGACCATTCAAATCCGGCGCTCGACATATATATGAATAGGCACACGCGAGTTCAAGGGAATCCTACTAGGAGGCGTGTGAGGAGGATACTTTCTCTCACTAACAAAGGAGGTGGGGGCCGAGAAGGACGCGAGGCCCGAAGGAGGGGACGCCGGGTCAGAAGCCCTTTTGTCAGTGATATACGCGGAGCTGTTTTCGAAGACGCTTGAAAAGTGCTTATCGGTGTGAGACTGCGGCCTCTTCTCGTCTGAGCGGATACTCTTTCGAGGCCACCTGTGTCTGTAGGAGCTTTACCAGCTCAGCCTTTGCAACCATTCATTCAAGGCCGGTTGCGCCTGTGGGAACTTTACCAGCTCGGCCTTTGCGGACCTTCTGTCGAGGCCATCTGCGTCTGTGGGAGCTTCATCAGTTAAGTACAACGTCTACTTATAAGCAGTCATTAGTGCCTTTGAATCTACCCGAATTCAGCCTTTACGGCTCCTTTTTTTTTTAGACCATTCGAGTCTATGGAAGCGTCAAAAACTCAGCCTTGACAAATGGTTTTTTTTTTAAATTATTTCAGAACCTTTTTTTCGTTTCCTTCCTTTGGTGGATCTCCATTGGCAGTGACTCCGGCCCAATCCTGCTGTGTATAATAACAATAAACGGATGTTTTTTCACAGTTCGACGTTTGCTTCATATCATGTGAATTTGAATTAATCCATATCGATACGTTTATGCAACATAAAGGAAGAATTTACTTACTGTTGTTTTTTGTGTTGTATGTGCAGAAAAGTTGAAAATGTAATTTATTACGTTTTGTTGGTGTTGTATCGATTGCGCATAATTTGTGGAATAGTCCGATGATTGGGTTTATATAGTACATCAGTGTCGATATATTGAATTAATACAATCTGATAAAAGTATTTAAAATAGATTGCGGTGTCGGTTGCATATTGTTCTTTGTCACGCATATTCTTTTAATGCGCAGTTCTCGCGGGGAATTGGATGTCGCGACGGTTCTTCATGTCGCAGCGAAGATGCCGATGCACATAAAGATTTTACGTGTGTATGTGTAAAAATAAGTTTGTGTGCAAGTGTAACGCGGTCGGGAAAAAACTCGTATAAATAAAGGCCTCCGTCGACGAATTGTGCAGATTATTAGATCGTATAAAGTAAGAGCAAGATGTATCGCCTGAGAAAGAGAACTGACGAGACAGGACAGCCTGTGTGCTTATCTCTGTCGGAATGTGAAGATGGTGATAAAGAAGTGATGGTGAATGTCGCTCTTGTTGACGAACCTGTGATCGGCTCTGTTGCATCTAAGGAGGACGAGGTGATGCATCTTTTTGCACCCAGCGATTTTGTTTGCGAAGCGTGGAACAAATTATTTGCTGCTTCTCGAAATTTGTGAATGTTTATAGCGAGGGTGTCAAAATATATTGTGCAGCAGAGGAAAATCGATCCGAATGTGCGCCATGTGTACGAAGGCGTAAACATGAAGGAGATGTTTGTCGATATATACAATACTTGGTTAAAGGAAGATATGGTGGATGAATATTGTTCGAAAGATGACGTAAATTTGTTTATGAGGATGCATATACCACGAAAGTTTTATTTACCATTTTTCGGAAGCGGATTGATGACCGAGGAAACGTACGGAGAATGGATACGCACTCACAACAAATACGTTAATGATCTCCCTGGTACGACGACAATGACTACCATGATGACGACGATGACGAAACCAAATAAAAGTTCCGTATTATCGTAGTTCGCATCGGTGCACAATCCAGCGCAAGCACGAGAAGAGGAGAGAGACCGAAAATCGGAGAAGACGAACAGAAAGAAGAAGAACAAGAAGAAGAAGAGCAATCGAAAGCAGGAGGACCTCGTATCCGGAATCGGTGCTGTTGCTGGTGAAATCGACGACGATGACGATGAAGCAGACGAAGCAGATGACGACAACGATGAGGATGATGATGATTGTGATGATAACAATGGCACTGTTAGCGATAGGAAGAATAGAAAGACGGAGGAAATAACAAGATCGGTATCAGCACGTTGTGACGGTTTAGAATCGTTATTTCGGGTATTCTCAAATGTGCCGGATCGCGTGGCTCAATATATATCTCTCCAGGAGAAATCGGATAGGACGATTACGGTAAAATCACCAGGTAAGACAGGCGATCAAATAGTTCGTGTACAGATTTATGACGTTAAAGATATGGTGAGGAAAGAACAATGTATATGGTGGAAATTCGCAAGACTCAGATCCTAAATTCTTATATCAGGTTCTGAGACAGATTCTAAACAAGTATTATTGAAGCAATTTCTCGATCTGGCGGCAAATGATTTGAAGAATATTCCCGGTATCGCGAAAGAGATAAGAATATATACGTCCTTCGAGGAAAGAAATTGAAGCAATAAGTAATCGTTTCCGTATTGTAAGAAAAAAATATCTAAAACCTTTATCGAATCTTTAGCATATACATGCATACATACATAGTAATTGCGGTTACAAGAACGCGAGACAATTGATAGATGCGATGTGTACGACATGCGGAGTTATGTTGTACACGTATATAAGTAGTATTCTGCAACGTGTTAGCTTAATTGTATTGCTCTCAGGAGCCAAGTGTTCTCTAATATTTTATCATAATTGTAATGAAAGAAAATATTGGTTTTTTGTGGTTGTTATAAATGAGAGTTACAAAAAGATGTAATTGAAAGTGAGTAAAAAGTTATTGTATTCGTAAGTTAGTGTTGAATCGTTAGCGCAATCCTGTATATTAAATATAGTGTGTTTAAAAAAAATTTTTTTAGTGGGTCGTCGCTCGAACCTCCAGCGCAGCGAATTGAACATTGCTCTGGATACTTTGGGGATGTTACATACGGTGATTTATCCCCCTTTATGGGAAACTCTTCGGCGTTTGATGCGTAACGCTATGGCACATTATATAGAATCAGACGACTTACCCCCTTTTCCTATTTATCTTTTGTCGACCACATTCGATGACGTCCGAATTGTTTGTATCTTCTATTTCGCCTTCCTTCCAATCACAATTTGAATAGATTATCAACAATTTACCAGGTATGTAAATATGAAACTGGAATTTTTGTATAGAAAATACACGTTTATTGTATGAAAATGATAAAAAATATTTTATTCGAAGTATTGCCCATCGCTAGCTATACATTTTTTCCACCTGTCTGACAATTTGTGGATGCCACGCCAAAAAAAACTGTTGCTCTTTTGAGGCAAACCAGTCATCGAGCCATTTTCGTACATTTTCGTAAGAAGTGAAGCGCTGCTTAGCAAATGCGTATCCCATCGATGCAAATAAATAGTAATCGGACGGAGCCAAGTCTGGTGAGTAAGCCGCATGCGAAAGTATTTCCCAACTAAACGCCTCAATCGTTTCCTTGACCAGTTTTGCTGTGTGTGATGGTGCATTATCATGAAG
>NW_022639677.1:46714-48723 GCF_010583005.1 Odontomachus brunneus
TTTTGGAAAGCTCTCGAGATAAGCTACAAGAATATACAATAAAAAATGGGGGTATCCATTTAAAAACATCATTGTGACCTTGACCTGATCTTTATGACGCAACTCAAGGTCAAACTGCTAATATCATAAAATAGATCTTTTTAATCCCTACAACTTTTGTATTTAACATTTTTTTATACAACGCTTTGTTTTCGAGATATTCAGGTGTTCCGGTATATAATATTCACCCTGTATATATATATAACTGGGGAAGTAATTATTCCAAATTTTGAGAACTGGAGAACTATTCTAACCTCAACAAATATATGACAGCTCGCAAAATACATTTATTAAAAAAAAATGGTTCACGTGTGCTGCATTTGCAAATTTCAAGCTGGTGCTATTGACGTTTTCACTTTTTCCCTTACCGCCAGTTATACTTCTCCACGACAACTCCCCTCCAACTTCCTCTCCACTCTGTGTGATGTGCGAGAGAGAGAGAGCTTCTTTTGGACTATCTCTATCCTTCGATCTCTATCCCTCGGACAGCCAGCCCATATGAACGCGCAGTCTATTATATATGTCTATGGCTCGGTCACGCCGCCTCGCTGAAAAACAGTCGCATTTTTAGCCATATCCGTGATACAGTCCCGGAACCCAAACCTTATACTGTAATTTCTCACAAATAAAGGCCCATTGGCACAAACCTCAATTAGGATGTTGATGCTTAACATCGTAGCTAGCGAACGTGCTATGTCTCGTTCAGAAATCGATTTAGCAGGTTGTGGCATCTCCTTGTAAGATTATACTCCAGGGATATTTGTGATTCACATTCCACCGTGATTCACCAGCAAATGCGCAAAGGTTAACTACGTTTATATGTTTTAGAAATGTTTATTACAATTTGACTTAACAAACAATATTATAAAAGTATAATCTTAGTTTTCAAATCAATGTAAAAGAAAGAATTTTTCTTGCATATTAAACAGACGACAGTGCATCGGGGTTTGAAAATTCTTTAATTTTGACATAAAATTGGGATTCCTTGATGTAAAAAAATATAAGATACGAACCTTTTAAATTCAATAACATATTCCCAGCATAGAAGTAAGGCGAGTTTCTTCTCGCGTAAAGCGCACGTCTTTTGGAGCGCATGCCAATTGTGACATGGACAGGGATGCGCTTTTTGGCGTGTGTGCCAGTCAAGTGGTTAATGACAAGTTTGAATCACATAAATCCGAGATTATTTTTGATAGATACACAAGATATAGTGCTCGAACAATTGCGGATCAATTTGGCCAGAATGTTTGAAGGTAAATGTAATGTTTACCGGAGAATTCGTGACGCAGACACAGATTGCGTATAAGAATGTAGCTACGAGTAATACGCAGTTATTTCCGAGTAGCGAATTGACGGAGTGGTACAGGGAAATGTGATCGAGAAGATTTTAAATTACCTCGAGGAATTTCAGGAACGTGATCAGGAAGTGGCTGGGCCTTGTCACGGATATCGAATCTCCTTGTGAATATTAACAAGTGCAATCTTTTTCACGTCGGTTGTTGGATCAAACTGCCTAGATGGATCAGAGATAAGAAATGTACGAAGAATATACATTCATCGGATGGTACATGTTTCGTGTGGGTTATTATGGCTGCTCTATATGATCCTGTGTGCGAACGCGGCGATAAAAGTACCGATTATACTCATTATTCTGAGATATGTAACTTTGACGGGATAAATTTTCCGGTGACGCTAAAACGTATAACGAGATTCGAGAGTTTAAATGCGATATCTGTAAATGTATTTACAGAACGTGAAAATAAAACTCAGATGGAAGGAAAAAACAGGATCGTTCCGTTGCGTCTCACCGACAATAAGCAAGACAGACATGTAAATTTGTTATACAGGGTGTTCAAAAAGTCCCGGACCGGTGAAATATCTCGAAAACTAAGCATTTTAGAAAAAAATGTTTCAGATAAAAGTTGTGGCGTTTAAAAAGATGTATTTACTGATCACATCAGTTTGACCTT
>NW_022639677.1:51901-62825 GCF_010583005.1 Odontomachus brunneus
GTTTTGGAAAGCTCTCGAGATGTGCTATAAGAATATGCAATGAAAAATGGGGTGTTCCATTTAAAAAAATTAATGTGACCTTGACCTGACCTTCGCTACGCAACCCAAGGTCAAACTGATGTAATCAGTAAATACATCTTTTTAAACGCCACAACTTTTATCTGAAACATTTTTTTCTAAAATGCTTATGTTTCGAGATATTTCACCGGTCCGGGACTTTTTGAACACCCTGTATATATCACACGAGCAGCATCAGAAGCAGCAACAGCATAAGTATCAGCAGCCGCAGCAGCAGCACGATGATATCGGGCATTATGTCCTAATAAAACATTTGTCGAGATTATTGGGTGCTCAGCTAAATAAGTCGCGAAAGAGGAAGTATATATATGAACGGTAAATGAAAAAAAGAGACGCGTCTTAATAAGAAAAAAAATAAAGAAAAAAAGAAAAATGTTTTTTTACTTCTTTTTTAGGTGTTTGCACTATTTTCCATCGCAGCATAAATTGTCAATGCACGGCGTCAATTGTGGAAAAATAAATGAATGTGCCGTGGTTCTGCCCGCCAAAGAGGACAAGTGGCTGCTGTTTCACAAATGTAACCGAAAGGAAAAATTGCCATTTGTTGTACACAGTTTGGGATTTTACATTAGATGCGCTCCCGATATTCCAGGATTTGAATCCGTTTACAAGTTGTGTCGCAACGAAAATTGGGTGTTCTGGTTCGTCAAAGAAATGAGGATATTTTCCATGAGAGTGCGCACGCTGCTAAACGGTAACAAAGCTATGCATCAGTTGACGCCTACAGAGTGGCGGAGCGATGTCACATATGCGATCAGCTATTTCTATATGATGATGTGCGTGTGCGCGATCATTGTCATATTACCGGACGATACAGAGGCCCCGCGCATGCAACGTGCAATTTAAATTATAGAAATGCATTTGTGATTTTTCATAATCTGTCGGGTTATGACGCGCATTTTATAATCGAACGAATCGCAAATGCTTACGAGGGTAGAGTAGAGTTGCTGCCGATGACCAAGGAAACGTATACAGGGTGTCCCACCACTACCGCATTATCTCTTAAGGACGGATTCCTGAGGTAATTTAAAGATAAAAATCCTAATGCAAAAATGTCGAGGCTATAATACTTTTCAAATTATAAGCAATTAAAGTTGACCAATTATATTGGCTGAAGTACGCGCGCTCAGGTACGGTACAACACACAGTGGTACAGATGCATGCACATATCGCCCCTTTTCCAAATATTGATACGGAAGCTCCATACATACGACAACATATGTAATAATAATCTGCCTTTCCTATCATTTAAATAAACATATCGCAAACAATAACAATTTCGTTAAAATGTTATGAATAGAATATCACAAAATACATTTATGAGAATCAATAAGCTGTCACAACATTTGACGTTTCTTTCAGAGATTTACATCTAATTTCATATCTTATGCAAATTCTCACTTATGGTAAAGAAGTTTGCTACATATCGGTAAATCAATCAATATTTCTTGTAAACTATTAACATAAATTAAATCAAATTAATACACATAATACGCATATGTCGATAGTATTGATTTTTTATCTATGGAGTAGGAACTCGTACAATGTAAGAAATAGTATAAACGTGAACAGACCAGCATAATAGATTAAGGAACATTAAGAGTCTTATTGTAGCAATTTTCAACAACGTCGTTATTAATAAGTAAAAAACACTGACACATGTTTCAATATAAATTTATTATTTACTTAAACGTAATATCATAAATATTAATAACTCGAAACACATTAATTGTTCCAAAATTAACAATTTAATTAAATAAAAATAGAATAGAAATAGAAGATAAGATGAAAGAAGGAAATACATACAATTATAACAAATGTTCAAAATGTGCACCATTCATTGCTATACATAGTCTTGCTCTTCGAAGTAAATTTTGTCCTGCATTATGTATCATATCGGGAGTTATAGTTGCTAAAGCTTCTTCGATTCGATCATTTAATTCCCTGCGGCTTTCTATTGGTTCACGGTAAATATAATTTTTTATATGTCCCCATAAAAAGTAATCTAGCGGTGTTAAGTCCGGAGACCTCGCCGGCCAGTTTTGCGGTCCATTGCGTCCAATCCATTTGTTTGGGAAAGTAATATTTAAAAATTGAGTGACATTTCTTGACGAATGTGCGGGAGCACCGTCGTGCTGGAAGTACATATTTTGCCTTATATTTAATGGAACGTTTTCTAATAACACTGGCAAATCGTTTTGTAAAAAATTTCTATAAATTTCGCTGTTAACTCTGGCGGGCAATTCGAATGGTCCAATCTAAAATAAAAGATTAACATTACTTATTTTTTTACTTAAATATTGTTGATTTTATATGGGTGCGTGTATACGTATGCTAAGTAATAACTTACTAAAAAATTGTCCACTATACCAGCCCATAAATTAATATTAAATCTATGCTGGAAGGTCATTTCAGCGTAAACGTGAGGATTTTCATTTGCCCAAATGTGATAATTTCGTCTATTGAAAATACCTTCCCGTGTAAAATGAGATTCATCACTGAACATTATCCGATGCACGAATCCAGGTTGTCGTCCTTCTTGATTTAACAACCATCTACAAAAATTTATTCGTCTTGCATAATCATGCGGTAATAAATGTTGCACTTTGGAATAATGAAAGGCATGCATTCTATTCTCTTGTAATATCCGGTGCACTGTTGTCTTTGAAATTGCAGTTTCACGACTTATTACACGAATACTTGTTGAGGGATTTTCTTCTATAATGCGTAATATTTGTTCCTCATTTTCAAAAGTACGGGCGACGAAATTGTTACCCGCACCGATATTTTTTCTTACTGGCATGATTGTGCCTGTCGTTCTTATACGATTTATCAAACGAAGAAATACATTTGTATCTGGAAATCTACGATGAGGAAAACGTTCTATGTATGTTCGTCTGGCTTCACGTGCATTTTGATGACATGCACCATAAATCAGTAACATATCACAATATTCTTCATTCGTATACTCCATATTGTAATCTTATTATTTTTATAGATTCATTTATTTGAAACAAAAAAGAATAGAATGCATGCATTTCATTATTCCATGGAAGAAGGAAGACGTACTAGGTGGCGGATATTACAAGAGAATAGAATGCATGCCTTTCATTATTCCAAAGTGCAACATTTATTACCGCATGATTATGCAAGACGAATAAATTTTTGTAGATGGTTGTTAAATCAAGAAGGACGACAACATTATAAGGCAAAATATGTACTTCCAGCACGACGGTGCTCCCGCACATTCGTCAAGAAATGTCACTCAATTTTTAAATATTACTTTCCCAAACAAATGGATTGGACGCAATGGACCGCAAAACTGGCCGGCGAGGTCTCCGGACTTAACACCGCTAGATTACTTTTTATGGGGACATATAAAAAATTATATTTACCGTGAACCAATAGAAAGCCGCAGGGAATTAAATGATCGAATCGAAGAAGCTTTAGCAACTATAACTCCCGATATGATACATAATGCAGGACAAAATTTACTTCGAAGAGCAAGACTATGTATAGCAATGAATGGTGCACATTTTGAACATTTGTTATAATTGTATGTATTTCCTTCTTTCATCTTATCTTCTATTTCTATTCTATTTTTATTTAATTAAATTGTTAATTTTGGAACAATTAATGTGTTTCGAGTTATTAATATTTATGATATTACGTTTAAGTAAATAATAAATTTATATTGAAACATGTGTCAGTGTTTTTTACTTATTAATAACGACGTTGTTGAAAATTGCTACAATAAGACTCTTAATGTTCCTTAATCTATTATGCTGGTCTGTTCACGTTTATACTATTTCTTACATTGTACGAGTTCCTACTCCATAGATAAAAAATCAATACTATCGACATATGCGTATTATGTGTATTAATTTGATTTAATTTATGTTAATAGTTTACAAGAAATATTGATTGATTTACCGATATGTAGCAAACTTCTTTACCATAAGTGAGAATTTGCATAAGATATGAAATTAGATGTAAATCTCTGAAAGAAACGTCAAATGTTGTGACAGCTTATTGATTCTCATAAATGTATTTTGTGATATTCTATTCATAACATTTTAACGAAATTGTTATTGTTTGCGATATGTTTATTTAAATGATAGGAAAGGCAGATTATTATTACATATGTTGTCGTATGTATGGAGCTTCCGTATCAATATTTGGAAAAGGGGCGATATGTGCATGCATCTGTACCACTGTGTGTTGTACCGTACCTGAGCGCGCGTACTTCAGCCAATATAATTGGTCAACTTTAATTGCTTATAATTTGAAAAGTATTATAGCCTCGACATTTTTGCATTAGGATTTTTATCTTTAAATTACCTCAGGAATCCGCCCTTAAGAGATAATGCGGTAGTGGTGGGACACCCTGTATATTATTTACGAAAAACGTACCGCTTACGCTGGCATCGATGGAGTGCGGCAAGTGGCGTAATGTATTGAAAATACGGTTCGTCGATTCGTACAAGTTTCTCGGCGAGAGTCTCGATAAGTTGGTTTTATTGTTCAAACGCGAACGAATGAAGATATATATAATGCGTGCCGAATTTTCGGATCTGTGCGATACGGATTTTTCGCTTCTCACGTAAAGATGTGTTTCCCTATGAGTATGTGAACAGTCCGTTTGTGACGAGGCATCTCATGCTCGTCACGACGACCCGATCGAACACCCGTCGGGTCGTGTAATAGGCGCAAAGCGCCAAATAAATAAAACGAAACCGCCGCCGGCTCGCGACGCCGTAGAATGTTCCCTCACGTGGGGAAACGGCATACGTACCGAAATCGCGAGCCGGCGGGTATATAAGCGGAGAGCGATAACGATAAGGCACTAGTCCCGAGGCGTCCGTACTCTCCCAAGTACGCTCGCCTATTCCTGACTCCTCGCCGGCATACGCCAGCAATCCTGAGACTGCTACGACCGGGAAGGTGCGTTCATCGTCCCGGGTGTATCATCTCCTGTCTAATCCGCTCCTGAGAGATACGGGAACCAGAGGTGGCGCGCTCACCGCCTCGGTCAAGCGCTCCTGACCTCTCTGCCGCTCGAGAGACCCGACCGAGAAGAAAGGTGCACTCATTTGCTCTCAAGGCCACAACCATGAGTAGAGACCAACCAGGGATACAGAGGTGGCGAGCTCACCGTCTCTGCCCTGCGTTCTGGGTTCCCCACCTGCTGGCTCCTCTCGTGCGCCTCTTCGTCAGCCACTACCATCATCTTAGGCGAACCGCTGACTCCGTCACGGCCGCATCTGAACCACTACTAGACCGACCGCGCCGAAATCAGCGGGACCGTCGCGGCGACCGCCGTGTCGCCGCCGAGCACCCGCCGCGTCTACGACGACACCGTTCCGCGCCCACGGAGAAGCCTTTGACAGGCGCCTCGTGCCACGAGTAGTTCTAAGTTCGCGTTGATATAAGACCGCGTGTTAGCCATAAGTTGCGTCTAGATGTAAGAATAACTTTAAGAGTAGATATAAGTCCGCGACCGAATGTATTAATGTTAAATAAATTATTTTGTTTTATTTTTTTCAAAGACGACGTGCTCTCATTCTCACACACCCACACACACACACATGCACACTCAACACCAAGAAAGAACATCCGAAAGAACCCTTGAATACCGGCGAGCTCATCCACCGCCTGTTGGTGTTACGATCGCTCGACCGACCACACCAAGGTCGTCCGACCACTTCGAGTAACGCGGAACCGTGACACGTTTAAATTGTGGGAAACCGCATTGCCATCGCGCAATGATTTTTACAATTCCCTGACAGGCAAGACCTCATTGAGCGATTACGAGCATGCGCAAGGGTATGGAATCGCTTTGGTGTCCGTGACCTCGGCGAGTACAGCGATCTTTATCTTAAGACAGATGTTTTGCTCCTGGCGGATGTATTTGAAAATGTTTACGATAAATGTATCGAGAATTACGATTTGGATTCCGCCTATTATTATACGTTGCCAGGTTACACGTGGGAAGCGATGCTGAAGTACACGGGTGTGAGAATGGAATTGTTAATTGATATCGATATGTTGATGTTCGTGGAACGCGGCGTGCGCAGCGGATTGAGTCAATTCGGGGAGGTATGCGAGAGCCAACAATGTATACGCGCCAAATTACGATCCGACAAAACCGACAACGTATCTGATGTATTATGACGTGAACAATTTGTACGGTTGGGCTATGTGCGAACCGTTGCCCTACGCCGATTTCTAATGGTTAGAGAAGAAGGATATTGAGAGCTTCGATGTAATGTCAGTGCTGATCGACTGTACGACGGGTTACATTCTCGAGGTCGATCTCACATATCCGCGTCATTTGCATGATTATCAGGTGGATTTGCTGTTTTGTCCCGTGCACGAGGTACCGCCGCGCGTATTCGAAAAAAAAAAAAACAGGATAGAAAGAAAACGAGCCAGAAGAAGAAATTGCTCGCCACTGTGCGCGACAAGAGTCGTTACGTGATTCATTACCGCAATTTACAGAAGTGCGTAAGACATGGAAAACTGTTTGACGAAAATTAATCGGGTATTACGATTTTCGCAATCTCCGTGGCTTCGCGATTATATCGAGCTCAATACGCGCTTCCGTCAGAACGCGAGAAATGAATTCGAGAAAAATATGTATAAGTTAATGAACAACGCCGTGTTCGGTAAGACGATGGAAAACGTGCGTGAACACGTAAACGTTCGATTGGTAACTCGTTGCAACGGTAGATACGGAGCTGAGGCGATGATCGCGAGACCGAATTTTCACAGCAGGAGTATTTTTTCGGAGGATCTTATAGCCATGGAATTCCGTAAACTCGAAGTGATGATAAAGAAACCCGTATACGTCGGCATGTGCGTGCTCGAGTTATCGAAAACGCGTCTATATGAATTTCATTACGATTACATGAATTTCATTACGATTACGTTATACGGTGACAAATGCAGAATAATGTACACCGACACCGACAGTCTGATATGTTATCTCGAGTGCGAGAATGTTTATGAGCAGATAAGATGCGACATCGCGAGATTCGACACCAGCGATTATCTTCCGAATAATGTGCATGGTATGTCGTGCGTGAACAAAAGAGTGCCCGGATTGATGAAAGATGGGAATGGCGCGATCAAGACCGAATGGGTCTGAGAGCGAAGATGTACGCGTATCCGGGTGTCCGGTCGGAGCAAGATGAAGAGAATTAAGGGCGTCAAGAGAATCGTGGTCGCACGCGATATAATTTTCGACGATTACGTGGAGTGTTTGTTGCAAGCGAAAGAACGAATGAAGCGTCAAAGTGCCGTCCGTTCGGTGCTTCATACTGTTTACACGATATCTGAATTAAAAATCCAGCATTGAGTCCGTACGATGATAAGCGTTACGTCATTCCCGGAGAAACTCACGAAACATTACCGTGGGGACATTACGCAACGAAGGAGCACGAGAAGGAGGAGCATATAGAACAGGAGCAGGAGAAGAACGATATGGGCAATGAACACGTAGACGATTGATTGATTGAGAAAATACTGTAAATATCGAGAGAGAAAACTATTAGAATAAGGAAGAAAAAAACTGAATTGCATGAATCAATTAATTTTTGATTTAAAAAAAAATTATTACTAAGACGCAATGGAGTAATATATATTTTGTAATTATTTGTTTTTTTTTTCACAAAGAAAATAGTATTTATTCAGATAAGAGGCTCATCATCATCATCATTATTATTATCAACATCGTTATCATAAATGTAAGGAAATGGCAATGTTCTTATTGCGACGATACTCGTTGTCGTTAACATTTTCGTCGTAATCGCGTCTACAGTCACTAAGCCATACGACTTGCTGCAAAAGATCGCGCAATTGTTGTAACAGTCCCTCTCGCGGACAACTTATTCCAATAGTTTGGAAATCAAAAGTTCCCGTGGATACGATGCTTTCGCTGAATTCATTATATCGATAGTACTGATTCTTTCCAAAGAAGTACAAATGCCTGTCGATATAACGAAACGCCAACGCGATATCCTGAGGCAATCCAGAGAATATTGTTAGAAGGTTATGATGTCTGATGATCCTGATAGTGGAGCAATCGTCGATCTCGTCCACTACGTAATCGTTGTAGATAACGAAACTCTGACCTCTGTAAGTGTTGATTGTCGTGTTGATCTTTGCGTTCGCTGGCAAACCGAAATTGGCAAACAATGTTTCCTCTACTAATTTTTTATTTGAAAATTCGGTCGTGTAAACTCTATTGTCGGCGAACAGAACGATATCACCCGAAGGTTTTTGATAGGCCGCCAAAAATGATGTAAAATTACCCGGAAGAAATTTTATATAATCCGTGATCAAAATAGGTTTTTGATAGGACCTATCGTTTATGTCCACCGACCATACGTGACGATCTCACGCGACAAAAATTCGTTTGTTAATAATAAGTAGAACATCGACCTCATCAATAACCCAGCGAGAACGTAGACGTCGATTCGACGTCAAACCGACATCGGAGAAATCTAAGTTACGTCTAGTCTAAATGCACGTCTAGAAAAATGGCAATTTAGACGTCTTCTATTTTGAGTAAATTCTAATGTTTTAGAATCCATTCATAATATATTGAACCATTAAAAGAGAGTTTTCGATAAAATTTCAGAATTTATTTTGTCGATTATTTACAATCTCTCTAGACGTCTATTCGATATTGAATTGATGTCTAATATTCTAGTGAGAAATGACTTATCGATCGACGTCGAAAAGACGTCAAATCGACGTCTATTTGACGATTTCAACATCGATAAATAAGTCATTTCTCACTGACAAGGGAAGTTGCGAACTGTCCCCCCCCCCCCGATTTTGGTGCGCTTTGGATATGTTGTAGAGTATCAAAAAGTAGTCGACACGTATTTTTTTTATCGGCCATATATTGAGTTTAGAGGTTGAAACAGCCCCTTGAAAAAAAATGACTTTTCCATTTTTATTGAATATTTCCTAAAATATAAGGTATATGAAAAAATGTTTCCTACAAAAGTTGTACAGTATTTAACGTTCTTTGAAACAATATATAACAAAGGTGGTGCTCATGGAAGAAATGTGTGATGCAAAGTGATCGTTTGCTCCAAGAACTAAGAACAAGTAATTATAGCAGTTTCGCCACAAATATCGCATTGTACTTTAGGATCTTTTTTGAAACAAAAATCAACCGGTGTCTCGAACTCTGGCGGTCTAGTCTATAAATATCCACTTTTAAACCATGCAAATTTAAATAAATTTTGAAACCTAGGTGACGAGAATTGATGGTGTGTTAATGACTGCAATTTCAAGATATTGTTTCTATTATGAAGATCAATTGCAAGATCGAGTAACATAACATTATCAGAGAAATATTTGATAAAATTTTTTCACAAACGGAAGCCATATACATCTAGTGGTTGTATTTTTCCCGTTGTACCAGCCGGAATTGTTAGAAAATATATATCTGTTGCAGAATCTGTTCTACTTTCGGCAATTATGTTGGGACAATGTCCACTCCAAGAATTTAATAGTAATACAGATTGTGGCCCGACGTTCGGAAAGAAAACTTCTCTCAACCAAGTTTTTACATGATTTGATGTTAATTTACCTGACTTTGAAGCCATTACGTAAATGTTAGGAGCGTTAAATAACGATTGTTGCACTCGTGGACCAAACGTTCCTGTGGATTCTTTTAATACGATGAAAAGAGGCGACAATAATCTACCATCAGCAGAAATAGTTGGCTGTATTTGTAACTATGCGTGGTTGCGGATACAGACTGTACTACAGATTCTATTGTTTTTGCACCTTTATTTGCTAAAGTACGACCGGCGTGAAGTTCTAACTGAAATCCACTCTGATCCGAATTATAAATATTTTCTACTCCATATTGATTAATAAAATATTTAACATTTGTTGTAAATGTTTTGCAGTTATTTTCCAAATCTGATTTTGATAACAAAGATTTTTTCGTGACAAATTTCGTTATTTTACGAGATACTATATTATGTTGTTTTTTGAATCTGTGTATCCACGTATGTGACGCTATGAATCCTGGCGCATTTGTGCTCTTGTTGTGCTCGAGAAGTCCATCGACCGATGTCAATATCATGAATTATCATTCCTTTTTGGAGAGCTTCATTGAAAATGTTTAATGTATATTCAGTAATTCTTTGCAATTTTTCTCTTCTTGTACCACCTGCATAGATATACTTCTCCCATCGTCGTAATTGTCGTAGCGATGTTACTTGTTTATAATTGTGTTTTATCGACTCCAATGATTTTGGTTTTGTTTTACCGCTTCTCCAGTATTCCACGGCTTGCCTTTTGTAGTCATTTGATATTGCTGCTTCAACAGAAGTACAAATAACTTCTTCTGGAAGATAATTCTCATCTTCAACATGATGAAACAAATTAACTGTTTCTGCCTGTGGAATCTCATTTGGATCATAAAAATCTAGTGCTTACTCCTCTTCTATTTCAAATTTGTTATCATTTCCAATTTCTTTCAGCATGTATTCAACCTTCTCCTTCATTTCTATTTCCTCCGAAGTTATTGGACTTTGTGGAAAGTCTAATGCAGAGAATGTTGCGTACAGTAACAGTATGACATTCCATGCAGTAAATGACATCATTCTGGAACAGATTAAAAATAAATGTTTGTCTCCACCTGTGATTATATAAAACTGTGATATAAAATTGTGATTATATAAAAAATAAATCATATTTTATAATTAATATTATGTCTTCTTATTTTGGACGTTGCTTTCTTCTCTTCTGTCTCTTGATATCAGATATATAGTGCATCTAAAAGAAATTAATAAATCAAAACGCAATTATAAAC
>NW_022639677.1:62835-63255 GCF_010583005.1 Odontomachus brunneus
GAACAGATTAAAAATAAATGTTTGTCTCCACCTGTGATTATATAAAACTGTGATATAAAATTGTGATTATATAAAAAATAAAACATACTTTATAATTAATGTTATGTCTTTTTATTTTGGACGTTGTTTTCTTCTCGTCTCTCTTGATATCAGATATACAGTGCATCTAAAAGAAATTAATAAATCAAAACGCAATTATAAACGCATTATTTACGTAATATTTGTTGAGATAATAGGGAGACGAATGTATAAAATGTTCACATAAACATGTAAACATGTAAAACAAACAAAAAATGATCTTATCAATTGATAATAATTATAGTAGGACCTCACAAGTATGTCCGTCGGACCATCAATATCGTTTATCATAATTACAAGTAAAGCTACAATAGTCTTCTTCTATATTTTTATAATATAAAT
>NW_022639677.1:63265-63657 GCF_010583005.1 Odontomachus brunneus
AATATTTGTTGAGATAATAGGGAGACGAATGTATAAAATGTTCACATAAACATGTAAACATGTAAAACAAACAAAAAATGATCTTATCAATTGATAATAATTATAGTAGGACCTCACAAGTATGTCCGTCGGACCATCAATATCGTTTATCATAATTACAAGTAAAGCTACAATAGTCTTCTTCTATATTTTTATAATATAAATGATCGTTTCAAGTTTATAGAAGTACTTTTTTTTAGAAGTACCAACATAAACGTATAACAGAAATGTTGTTAATACGCTTAAGCAAGTTGGCATGATGTGACCGTTCTTTACTAATTATTTTATCGTTTAAATATATTTGATTAAGGATGTTTGTATTGTCCGTACCAGATTAATAATGAAAAAATTTT
>NW_022639677.1:63697-63951 GCF_010583005.1 Odontomachus brunneus
TAAATTATAAAAATTAAACGTTAAAGCCAAGAAATGTTGCTATTTAACTATATCGTACACATATATCATACATTTTTATACAGAAAATAGAAATATTAATCTATTTCTAACTTCTTGTTGGGACTATAAGGATGAACCATCCTTCATAAACACGTTACATAGTTACTGTTTCGCTAACAAAAAAAAAAAGAAACAGTGTACACATCTTCGATTGACATAATTGTATTTCTTTTTTGTCTAAAGTAGCATAAGAA
>NW_022639677.1:63961-64115 GCF_010583005.1 Odontomachus brunneus
TATTGTCCGTACCAGATTAATAATGAAAAAATTTTTCAAAATGGTGTTAATCTATATTGTATATGAAAATGACACTCAAAGTCTTAGAATAATTAAGAATCTAGATTAAATATTGTTTCATTTATTTTAATAAAAAAAAGTATTGGGTGTACAA
>NW_022639677.1:64125-69560 GCF_010583005.1 Odontomachus brunneus
ATATTTTTTACGTTTCAATATTGATCCATTAATAAATATATTCTACATTTTAACTATTGCTCTATTTTATCTCCTTTTCTGTACAATACTAACTGAATAAACTATTATTATTTCAGTAATATAAAAGTGAAAAGTGGCAAGCGTAAAATAATAATACAAGTTAATAAATACTTACATAATTTCAGTACATTATGATATATAACATACTGTATAACGGTTACTGTACAACGCACAGTTCGTATATAACACACAATTCTTTACAGTACTAACTCACGAAACGAAATGCACGTTTTGAAATGTTGCGGACATTTATATAGAGTCTAAATTGTACGCAGTACGATAAAATGACTAAATTAAACTTCGCATGATGATCACATGATTGTGTTGTGCGAAGCGAATAAAACCTATTTTTAGTACTAAACAGTAGTTGTTGATGTAATTCGATCTTCCTCTTTGGGCACGGGACTGTAAATAGTGTATGACTCATACATATGATATATGATTATATCATGATTATATTATATGATTTTAAAATATTATAATAACATTATAAATTGTAAACATTATACATTAAATATATGCAATTGTCTATATATTATTTTTTTTACAATTAATTACATTCCCCTACTTACAGTAACGTATCTAGCTACAGTATCCATCTACTTGAACGGCATGACGGTATAGCACGATATTATCACGACGTTTTCCAACTATTTAATCGAGACCACCTTATAATATTATATATGGATCGATTTGGTATGAAATGCTATACAATTTTTGTCCTTACAAAAATTTACAAATTTTGCAAAGATAATGAGTAGGGGAGGGGGTTCAAAAATTTGATGTTTTTGAAAAAATTTAATATATTGTTTCAAAGAACGTTAAATACTGTACAACTTTTGTAGGAAACATTTTTTCATATACCTTATATTTTAGGAAATATTCAATAAAAATGGAAAAGTCATTTTTTTTCAAGGGGCTGTTTCAACCCCTAAACTCAATATATGACCGATAAAAAAAAATACGACTGTCGACTATTTTTTGATGCTCTACAACATATCCAAAGCGCATCAAAATCGGGGGGGGGGGACAGTTCCGCAACTTTCCTTGTGAAATCGCGCGCGTTTTGCGTAAAAAATTCTAAGTGGAAACATCAGTTCTTTTTTTTTTAGATTTCCGATTCAATTATAGTATTACAAAGATAGTAATGTCAGATTAAAACATCGAAAAACATTAAACTGGAAGAAATGATCAAAATCATTTTGCAAATAACTACATAAACTTTAGAGATATTAAATAAAATAGACAGGCGAATCAACGCGTGTATTTGCTAGGTACGTTATAATATACTGTGAACACTGTAAGTATACATTTTATAAGTATAAATTGTAAGAACATCATTGGAGTCATTGGAACATCGCGTGTCGCTCGATCGTCAGGTTAAGCAACATAGTCAGGATGGATGGGTGACCACTTCGAATTTGAAATTTTCGAGGCAGTACTCATGAAAGTTTTAGCGTGTGTTTGACAATCTTCGGTTTCTAGCAGTTTATAAGACATAAAGAAAATTAGGAATTAGTTATTTTTATGAAACAATCTAGTGAGAAATGACTTATTGATCAACGTCGAAATGACGGTCTATTAGACATCGATAAGACGTCGAAATGACGGTCTATTAGAAATCTAAATGTGGACCGTTTTTAGGTCGATATAGATCTTAATTTAGATTAGACGTAGATGGTAGATAGACGTTTCATATAGACGTTTAGTAGACGTCAAATCGTAACCTTTCTCGCTGGAAAGACGTACAGATCTGTCTCGGTGTCGTCGTCGTCGTTTTCGTTTGTTTTCCTCGTAGCCGGGGTCGCGACCGATGTTCGCCTCGTCGTCGTAGTTATTGTCATCCTCGTTGTCGTCGCTGCCGGTGTCGTTGTTATTGTTCCGTAAAGTTGTTGAATGTTGAGTGTATCCTGTAGATTGAGTTCAGTCGGAAATGCAGGCCGTATTGGTGCGAATGCATACATCACCGAATCTGTGCGTTCACTGTGTGGTAATCCTAGAGTGTGGCTATTTCGTGTATCAATAGACGTGTGCAACAGACTGTATCTCTTTGAAGAATTTTTATTGATCTTGATATGCCATGCCTCCGCTTTGTCGATATGCATCTCTGACATATGATGGATACTCCCGGTGAGATAATTCGCTTGAGCGAGCACGCCGCTGGATCCGTCCAGCGGTGAGGGACATTCGATGCCGTTAGGCCACGCGAACGGGTGTATATCAGTTGGACACGGGGCAATTGGACACAGTCCAATCACAAGTCGCTGTTCCAAGGGACCCTACAAATGTCTCTAATCACACGGTGCTGTGATTGGCTGTGTCCAAATGCACCGTGTCCAAGTGCACCGCTCCCATCTTGATGATGCCATCCAAGGTATCCAACTAATAAAATCAGTAAATACAACTTTTTTAGACTCTACAATTTTTGTATTCAGCATTTTTTTCGAAAATACGTATTTTTCTAAATATTTAGGGGTTGCAAGACTTGTGGGACACACTGTATATTAATATATTTAAAAAAATGCTTTCAATACATATTTATAATTATTGAAAAAATGTAACTATTTAAAAACTAAATTTATTACTATTCACACAGTAATGAAATAATTATATTTTATTCCATAAAATAATACATTATGACTTTATAGTAATTTAATTTATAGTAATTTAAAATTTTTTCACTTATAAAAAAAATGAAATGACTCCCAGATGCACACAGTGACAGACGGACACATCTAATCATATGTTGTTATTTCTACAGACTCTAGAATGTCTTTGAGCACACGGCGTTGTTGTTGGTTATGTCCGTTTCGCAATGTGTGTATCTGGGACACTCTCTAAAAAATGTATATATAAATATTTATTAATTATTACAAATGTAATGCAGCGGTGTAATTAATAGTTGTGTTATAAGTTAATATACAGGGTGGCGCCAAACGTTCCAGTCAGGCTTAGAGATCTTATAGGAAATGTAATTCTGAACAAGAAATGTTCTATAAACATAGGTCGAAAAATGCTTCCTTAAGAAGTTACTGTCCAAAACCACGTTTTCTCTAAAATTATGTTTTTAAAAAACATTTTTTTTCAAATATCTAGGAAAGTATGCTTTTTTTTTAAAGTATGGAAACCAAAGTTGTAGAGTATTAAATTTTCTTCGACATGAGGCAAAAATATTTTTATTACGTTTCATAGATCTTGATATAACCTGTTTCAATTAACTGGTAATTAAGTTAAGCATTTTTCGACCCATGTTTATAGAAAATTTTTCGTTCAGAATTACATTTCCTACAAGATCTCTAAGCCTGCCTGGAACGTTTGGCGTCACTCTGTATATATGTTATAATTTAATTAATATACATATGTAATTTAGTACATTTCATTTTAAAACTGATTTTTTAAGGAGATTCTGGATATCCACTGCTACCATATCTCATGACATCAAAATTGAATCAGCCACTAGTCCAAGTGCTTTACAGATAATCATATTAAAGCACGATGCTCGGTAGAAAGAACTATAGGGATATTAAAAGGAAGATGGAGATGTTTACGTAAAGAAAGAGCTTTCATTACTCACCAGAATTTGCCGGTAAAAAAAATATTTTTATTTCAGAAAAATTGTATATATTTGAAGCTAAAATATTTTACTATGTATATTTCAGTACTTATAATAAATGCAACCTGTGTTTTGCATAACATTGCAAAGCAGTTTAACGTTCCGAATAATGAAATATACAGAGAAGATAATGTTGATGAGGAAGGTATAGAAGTAGAAATTCATTTACCTGCAAATATGCGTGCAAGAGGACAGGCAACACGCGAGGCAATAATTCAAAGGTTCTTTAACCAATAACCAATTTCTATAATTATTTATGTATATTTATATTATAGTCTACATTATTTATTATATTTTAAATAAAAAATACATGTTCTTTTGTGTTATATAAATAAAATTTCTAGGATAATACAAAGTTATTATTATTAAACAATGTTCTTTAGACAAAATAAAGTAAATATTCTATGAATATCACTTATATTGCATTTTTACCAATTAATAAATTCTCTACACGTATAACTCTTAATATATATCGTTTTTCTTAAGTTATATCTTCACATTTCTCATACTATAAATTCATTTGCAGACTCTGTTTGCAAAATGGACTTGATTTCTTTTAATTCGAACATAATATTTGGGAGCGGTGCACTTGGACACGGTGCATTTGGACACAGCCAATCACAGCACCGTGTGATTAGAGACATTTGTAGGGTCCCTTGGAACAGCGACTTGTCCAATTGCTGTTGATTGGACTGTGTCCAATTGCCCCGTGTCCAACTGATATACACCCTAATATTTTCTTGCACTTTTAAAGTTTTTTTTCTAATTTTTATTCCTTTTCTTTTTAGTTTTAATTTCATTTCTTGAATTTGCAACATGCTATATGATAAATGATGAATTGATTTTTCTGTAATTAAAAAAGTGTTATTAAATAATATATTAGATAATTTATTATAATATATATAATATGCTTTTCATTTAAGTTACCTTTTCTTGTATTATTTTCTGGTATGTTAACATTTTTTTTCCTTTTAGTAATATTTGGTGGTGTATTTTCAATATTATCATCAATTTCTACATGTGGCAATATATTCTGTTTTTCTATTACTTTGTCATGAGATGTAAACTGATTAATTTGAGATGTTGAACAACATTCTGATAAAGTCTGTGTCTCTTCTGCTGTCTCAAGTATTCCACCTTCTGGGATGTTTTGCAATCCAGCTGCTTCTGGTGTTAAAAATTCCAAAACTTCCTCTTCAAAACTAGACAGAAATATTTGAGGAGGAGGTCCACCTCCTGTCCCTTGTATATAACTACGTCGTCTTACTTCTTTTTTCAAAATATATGACTTCATATCTTTCCATGTCTGAAAAAATTGTCGATAATTAGCTATTATTTTTAAAATTAATAATAATTTAACCTTTGTATTTAACCTGGATACTCAGTGGAAGGAAATATTAACCTTTGCCCATTCTTGTCCACTTTTTTGAGGGCCTTCGTTACTTGCATTAATATGTTCAGTAATTTTATTCCACATATCATTCTAAACATATTAAAGTGTTATTTATTAAATAAAATATTATTTCTATCACACACATACATATTTATACATAAGCAGCAATTATTTTAATTTACCAATTTTCTTTTACTCTCATTTTTTCGGTTTACTCGACCTCTCACTAATTCCGCATGACTTTTCAAATTATTTATTAATATTTCTTTTTGTCTTGCCGTTACATTCATTATTCTTTGTTTATTATTTACTATACTTTACTTATATATGTATATATATATATATATATATATATATATATATATATAT
>NW_022639677.1:71297-78055 GCF_010583005.1 Odontomachus brunneus
ATATATATATATATATATATATATATATATATATATATATATATATATATATATCTTTCTCTCGCAGTACGCACTTTTAAATATCAAGGATTCGCGGTTTCTACTAATGTTACTAATAATACTAGTATTTTTCTGCATCCAATGTTACAATGTGTTTAGTGATTTCATTTTTCACAAATCTCGATATGTAATCGCTCTGTGATTCGTGAAAAAGTTCACGCGGAATCTTGACAAGCGGAATTGTGAAAAGTTCCGCTTGAAGTTACATGATTGCTGCCCAGAATCGTCCGTGGATGCGAGCGCATGTAGATGGGCCCACGCCTTTCGTTAAACATTGCGGCGAATGTCGACAGGAACACCAGACGATGCATCGAGGTACTGGAATCCTCAATAGTGCAATAAATGCACTTCCGTTCGAACTGCACATCAATTGTAACGCTGCACTTCTCCGACTCATGCAGTCGGCACACGAATCGAGTGCAGGACAAAATGTAAATCTAAGCGCTCGACCGCTCAGCGGATTCTGCGAGACCCGACAGCTCAAAAAGAGAACACCAAATAGGCGCCAGGTACGGCGGTCCGTACCCACTAAAAGGAATCTGTCACTAAACACTAACCCACGAAATAGTTGGTCTCGCCGACGAGTAGAACTCGTCCTCCGCCCGAACGGCTGACACGAACGACCGGCAGCTCAGCCCTACTCGCGGTAGAGAGGCTGGTTCGCGATAGATCAGAGGTGAAAGGATAGGGCGGCGGTTATCAAAATTAAGCAACCAGTGATATTCTCTGACAACGTTTAATTGTCCGGTAACGGTTACAATGCGTTAGTATTCGGCAGCGATATGATTAGATAATGTGATGAATCCTTGCTCGCGATCGCGATACGGGTATTCGGCAGCGCGTATACAAGTCGTGACCGGCGGAGGTCACGACAGCCACGTAAGCTCTCGGTCGTGTACCAGCTCGTCGGTACAGCACGGCGGATGTTCGGCGGTTTTAATTGATTGAGGCGATACCCGGAGTTTTTTCCTCAACGCGTGAGAGGGACGCGAGCCCTCGCCCTCGCCCAGGAGGACGGCCAAGTCCTCGCTCGTCGACGCGAAAACACCAAATAAATGTCCTCGTTTCCTTCGGAACGGACTCACCAAAGCTATAGCGGAGCGGGGGCAGTCGACAGTAGACAGCGGCGGTCCCTCCGGGCTCATAAAAATCGGACCCTGATGCGGCAGCGGCCTTACGAGTCGAAGTCGAGTCGTCGTCTCCTTTGTTCTATCCTTCTCGGCTCCGCGGATGGCACGTCCTTTACAATTCTCCGTGCTTCGGCGGTACCGGCGAAAAAGCTCCCGAGCGGTCGTTGAAGTCCCATTATATCCCAGGTTTAAACCGTTTTCTGACACCCTTTGGCCTCTCATTGGTGGGATATAATCCCCCATTTTCCAATTTCTGATTCTTAGAGACTGTTTTCCTTTCGTCGATTCTCTGAGCTTCTTAGTCCGTCCGACCTTGGCTTTAGCTCTTTCTCGGCAGCCGTTGTTTATGGCGGTCCACGAGCCTCGCGGCGTCTTCGCGCGGCTCGGAGGACGCTCCGGGGCGCGGAGGATGCGCTCGCTAGCCTTGCCCTAGCGGCAGCTATCCTCCGCTCGTCCGCGGTGTCAATCCACTCCGTCCTTGCAGCTTCTTTGCGACAGCTTGTGACCGCTCCACTTCGGCAGCTTTTCTTCGACGTTCTGGATGTTAGCTGAAACAGGCCCTTTTTAGAGTGTCCCACCCTGTGGGTCCCTACTGAATCTTATTATTTACGGAAACGATTCACCTGAGACAACCGGTACTTCTGCCGCTCCTCTCGCAGGTTCTTCCTCTCCCACGGCGGCAGCAGTCCTCCTTGATGGTGGTCTTCTTCTTCTTGACTCAACCCCCCCGATGACCGTATTTTCACACAAAGATTATTTGAGGGCTGCGTAGGCTCGCGTCCTATTCGCCTCACGGCTAGGACGCGACATCCGCCTGCAGCCGGGAAGCTCGTAAGGCTTCCTTATTATGGTCTAACGAGTGATGGACGATAATTAAGAATCGTCACGTCACACAATATTGCGGCCCCGGTATCCCTTTGAGCAAACGATTGGCTCGCGGTGATCGCGGCATCAATCCGCTAGACACCGCTTGTCGCAAACACGATATCGCTTATTCTCAAAGTAACGATTTTCGCGATCGATGCGCGGCCGATCGGCAATTGGCCAAGGAGGCGCGCGATCGCATAGTCGCCAGTGACGCAGAATTCGGCGAACGACTAGCAGCGACGGCCGTATGGGATGCCATGAAAGCGAAAACCAAATTAGTCATGGGCGCGGGTGGCAGAAGAAAAAAAAGGACGTCGACGATGAGACAACGAGGAAGACAACGACAACGACGAAAAGGAGAAGGACGAGGAGAACGTTACCGTTAGCGAAACGTGGAGGTCTATTGCCGTTTTTTCTCATTCTGGGCGCGATCGGATCGTTGATCGGTGGTGCGGCTGGTGACAAAAGTGATAAACGACAGCAAGAGCGCGCGTCGGCAATTGGAAAAGTTGCAACGACACAATCGTGCTATGGAGGGTCGTGGTCTTTATCTCGCTGCGTATTGCAGACAAGGCACGGGTGCGATAAAGACGAGGAGAGAAAAAGTATCGTCAAACGAAAAAAATAAAAGAAAAAAAAAACATTAGAAAGAGATAATGACGACGACGGCTGTCATCGCCTGATTACCTGTATCAGGCGTAACCACGAACACACAGTTGGATGCGTTCGCACGCCATCTGCGAATACCGCATTTTAGAGAGGTTTTCATGCGCGACGCGTTACCGCGACGCTCATTACGTAACGAGTGCATCATAGTGAATCTGGATGACGCGGTGTCAGCGGGCACGTACTGGATTGCTTGCGCCAGGAAGGGCAATCGAGCAATCTATCTTGACAGTTTCGGAAATGTCAAATTATTCCTTAATACTGATTTTTATCCCTATGACGATATGAATTTGGATTTTAACATGCGCAAAATCGCTATATTATACGACATGTACTCGCGATTTCGGAAGACCTATTACAGCCTGGAAACGAACGATGTATATTTGACCTTGGAGAACTTTTTGGAATACGATCCTTTCATCGTGATCGATTGTTCGCGTCAGAACGAATCCATCAAAGGCGCAACCATCGACATTCGCATCGAATTCGAATGTAAAGAAAACGTGCCGAACAATACAACTGCGTACTGTCTCATCATTCACGATCGATTAATTGACTATAATCCGCTTACTAATGTAGTGCGTAAAATTATTTAATTGCCATTGCCGTAAAATAAAAAAAATTATATTTGAGAAGAACATACAAACAAAAAAACAGATAACAATGTTACACTTTTACCGATGCAAATCTATCATCGTCACTTCATTCTTACGTAATCCCTCATTATTGTTATTGTTATACGTGACGTCGTACCCTCTCCCGTATCCCCTTGGAGGTCCATGGATTCGAACCTCTGTACTATTTACTCATGCCTCATCTCCTTCTCCTCCTCCTCCTCGTCCTCCTCCTGCTTCTCTTTTCCACAGAGGAATTAGAGACACGCAATAAATGAAATCGGACTGCGCGTCATATTTGTAAAGAACAGGTTTTTTATCGTGACATCTTCGATTGCGCATTAATCTTTTCCTTCGCTACCTGCTCTGTTGAAACAAACGTGACTAATAGGCTCAATAAATGTTAATCGCAATGCGACAATTCTTTTTTCAGCGTGCATATTTCTCTTCCGATTGATCGTGGAAGGGTATACATATATATGTATAGGAGAACGGTTACGCAGTCGTGATTTTAGTTTCACTTGCTTGAGAGAAAAAAAAAATACTTATTTTTCAACGTTCGCTCAGCGCAATTGATAGAAATTAAAACAAACTATTGTAATATTAACAAATATATCATCGTAATCATCGTAATGAATTTATATCCGAATATCACCAAAATGCAACATGTTAAAAAAAAAGTAGAAGACGAGGAAGAAGAGGAGGAGGAGGAGGAGAAGCAAGATGATGATGGGATGGAGAAGAATACCAAAACAACACCTATATTTGTGGATTTACAAGGATTCATCGTAGGAAATAAGCGAAATTTTATTATTAAAAAAGTTGCAATATTGCGAAAAAACGGACAAGAACTTTTGCATAAATTGTTCTTACCACTGATGAACTGGAATCTACTTATAACGTCAGGAAAAATCCAGGCTCGTTGGCTAACAAACAATCATCACGGACTACATTGGAGCAACGGAGATATTGTTTATTGGAGAGCGGAACCGATTATCTTCAACGCGCTCTGTTGCAACTTTCCTTCAGGAGAAAACGAGGGAGAGGAGGAAGAGCAGTTGATAGAACTGGATAACGAGGAGGAACCCAGATAACCACCTGTCTATGAGGTTGCCATCAAGTTGCTGAGAACCGTTGAAGCAACCGATTTCGAAAAAGTAGGGACAAGGTGCTTCTACATTATGTTTGTTGGGTTGCGCTCACGTAAATTCTTCATAAGTCAACAGCAAGTTGACGACAACATGTTGACATCGGTTTATTACCCGCGAAGAATTGATTTGTGATAGCAACATAACGGCAACTCGTTGCTGTCGATTTGCTATCCGCGTTTAACAGCATCTTGACTGCAACTTGAAGGTAATATGAAGACATTTTGTTATCATGAGCTGTCGTCCGCGACGAACAGCAAGTTGACAGCAACATGACGACAACAATTGCTTAAATATGAATAACGTGCATATGCTGACAACATGCCAAGAATATGCTTTGCAACCGGTTTTTGCTGATTCGCTTACGGAAAAGTAATATATATTAGAACCATAATTTTGTATTGACCAATTTTAGTATTGATCAATATTAAAAATATTGAGCGCTAAAGACTTTTCAGTGCTATAGTAATATTGATTAATAGTAAAATGGCCAATGTACTAAATTGATCCTAATATAGTACTTTTCTGTAAGAAACAGTTTGAATATTATTTTGTAAGAAATATATTGGGTTATGTAAAAAATTATTGGGCACCATAGAATATCTAACATGTATCTTTTTGAATTATAAATTTTTCGAAATGTCATAATACCGAAATCTGAATATTGAGACGCTATCCCAAAGTACAATTTCCCCGAAGTATATAATTATTCTAAAGAGAAACTACTTTGCACATAGTGTACACGAACGTATTAGTGTATCTATTTGAGCAAGTTTCTGTATTCAAATGAGTAGACATTAATGCCCGATTTCACAGAGAAGTAATAAAAAAATATAATAATTTTTATTGGCGGAAAAATTTTCTTTATCCTTCTAATATACAAGATTATAAAAAAGTAACAGCAGACGTGAATAGACAGAATAACTAGAATAAAAGTTTTGAGACGCACAATTAAAACGAAGTAAGAGAAGACTACAAGAGATTAAGAAGAATAACATTTAAAAGAAAAGAAAGAAGTTACAAATTTAAATTTAAGCGCAGAAAGAAACGTGACTGAATTCAAATAGGATGCCATGAAATAAATCTACGTTTCTCTGTTGATAATATTGTCTTCATTAGGAAGGTCTTTATCGACATTGTCGAGATTTACTTCTTCTTCTTCCTCCAATTGGATCCCGCCAAGCAGATTATCGACTTCAATACATTGCCTTTGGCGACATCCTTTATTTTCACCATTCCCATTTCTTTTTGCTGCAACGCGGTTGCGTTGTTTTCCAAACCTCACTGCCTCCCCTACCACATGGAAGAATACATTTTGAGTGGGGACAGGGAAGTGAGTATTTAATGCCACTGCATCTGAAATGAAAAATGATAACATATCAGCACTCCAAAGGTATACTGTGTTAAGTCACATTTTTGAAAAAAATTGAGTTATGTACATCATACGCATTAGCGTGGTAAATTCTAGTTAATAACAAACGTTTGAAAAAAAAATTTTATGATTTACATTGTGCAAGTAACTTACCATATATTGCTTTGATAAGTTTTGTATCAAATAATGGGAGATTCCCGCGCTCTTCCTATACGGAATAATGGCGAATGGTGGCGTCTGACATGGCCTCCTTCATGCAGTATTTCACTGCATCATGCACACTGAAGCCTCCCAAAAACCTCAGATATTCGATCTGCAAATAAGAATACAAATGTTTAGTTCTCACAATATTCTTTTATACTCATTTGATTGCAACCAATACTTAATAAAGTAAATATTTTTGTAGCATAGCATATAACGTTTGCTGTTATTATATACTTTCAGACACAGTACATTTATAACGATTATAATTTCATGTGTACAACTAAATCATCAATAATTTAAGGAATATACAGGGTGGACCATTTTAATCCATCCAGTCGAATATGTCGAAAACCAAGCATGGGAGACAAAAATTTTTCAGACAAAAGTTGTTTGGTTTCGAGGGAACCATAAGATGGTACCATTGCTTTGACCTTGAAGAATTATTTGAAAGTCACATGAAAGTCACCTCAATTTTTTTAAACGGCATCCCCTATTTTTTATTACATATTCTTGTAGCTGACCTCGAGAGCTTTCCAATTGACATTCACATTGTAATGAAATGTTTCTTCATTGAGTACTTTTCGAGTTATAAAGCTCCAAAGTTGCAATATGAAAAAATTCAAAATATCTCGTAAAGTATTCACTTTCCGTCTTATCTTACACGATTCAACTAGTCAAGGCAAGAATTGGACATGAT
>NW_022639677.1:78183-84167 GCF_010583005.1 Odontomachus brunneus
TTTTGGAAAGCTCTCGAGGTCAGCTACAAGAATATGTAATAAAAAATAGGGGATGCCGTTTAAAAAAATTGAGGTGACTTTCATGTGACTTTCAAATAATTCTTCAAGGTCAAAGCAATGGTACCATCTTATGGTCCCCTCGAAACCAAACAACTTTTGTCTGAAAAATTTTTCTCTCCCGTGCTTGGTTTTCGACATATTCGACTGGATGGATTAAAATGGTCCACCCTGTATAATAACAAAGTTAAATTTGCTTATGATGAACATTAATGATCGATTTTTGCTTTTAAATATATGCCTAGTGAACACAAAATAACAGCTATATATCTGTTAGTTATAATTTCCTACTCAATAATGTAACTGTTATATAACGAGTGTGTTATATAACAGTTATATTGTTCAGTAGAAAATTATAACTAACAGATATATAACTGTTACTTTGTGTTTACTGGATGTATGTTATATAATTTAAATGCGTAATAATACAATTTTATATTGTTTAAACACTGTAGAAAATATCTACAATGTTTCATTATCACTTTATTTTTACCATTTTACCATCCTTATATTGTGAAATTAAAAAACTTACAGCAGCCTTGTACTCCTCTTCACTGACGTTATTGAATTCGGCCACTTGCTCTGTCGACTGAAGAGAAAATGTGCGTGGCTTTATGGGCATGATATTTAGTCGTTTGCGCAACAATCTGTCCAGCTTGTTATTCAAAATTCTAAAAATAAATAATATATGAATAGTGACAAAATAGTGAAAAATTTAAAAAATAGCTAATTTAAATGATACTTATATTTTGAAGAAAAGTGAATAACAGTGAGAAGTGAGTCACTGGAAAGCCTTAGCCACTGAAAAATGAATTATTTAAAAAGTATACACTTACTTATAATCTTCTTTTGTTGGCAATAATGCAACTTCCTCGCAAGGCGTCTGAAATAAAAAATGTACAATCTACTTATCTATATAAAAATAGCTCTCTTTATTTGACTTTAAAAACATGAAAAGCGAATTTAGTGCCGAAAAATGTTGTGTATGTATATTTCACGCATGTATAAAAAAGATCTACAATGATTTCCTTATTACATTAAATATTGTTAATAGAAGAATTTTAACACAAAAAAGGATTTAACTTACACGAACCCGGTTTTCAGTTCTTCTGCAGTCTTTTGTAACCGTCTGAAATTATAATTTTGAATAATATTTATATGTGAAGGCGTTTATAATATTGTATGGTCAGTATCAATTTGCAACGGATACGTACTCCATATCACTGTAACGCGACTCAACATTTGTGCTGTTGTGAACCGCGGTGGCGGTATTCAGTTCCTGTGCAGTCTTTTGTAACCGTCTGAAATCATAATTTTGAATAATATTTATATGTGAAGGCGTTTATAATATTGTATAGTCAGTATCAATTTGCAACGGATACGTACTCCATATCACTGTAACGAGACTCAACATTTGTGCTGTTGCGAACCGCGGTGGCGGTATTGGTAGAATATCAGAATCATGGTATACTTCGTGATATTTGGTTCTTATTGGTTGCAGCAGTATACGGCGTATACCGCTCAACCTCTTGCTCATTGAAGTTGTACGTTGATGGATATATCGCATGCTCTCCAGATGTTATCGTCGCTGGCGCATTGTATTGATTATAATCCGAACGTAGAGCAATCATGCTGAGCGTTTCCGGCTGTCGTCCAGAAGCTTGTAGTTCATAAAAAGACGCAGTCGTAAAAGAATTTTCGACATTTTCGTACGATGATCTACTGTACTGAGGATTGTACGTATGAATTGAAGCCGCAGGTGTTAAGCAGTTTATTCTATGTTTTGCATTCGCCGGATCGACATAAGGTGCATTTAAAAGCTCAGTATAACTAAGGCCATTGTTAAATTGAAGCAAAGTATTCTTAACTATAGCTTGGTGGTTTAAACTGGCGGAATGCTTTAGCGATGCAGCAGAATTTAATTGCACTAGTCCATCAATAGTCTTCAAACATACTTGATGAGATTCTTTTTCATTGCCAATCGAATTGTTTGTTTCCTTGACGGCATCTCTAATATCGGTAAAATCTTCTTCGATATCTATATCGGAATGTACGTCACCAGTATCCTTCCGATATTTTCGGAAAATATTCTCCTTGTCTGAAGATGAGATTGAGGAACCTTTTTGGCGTTTTAATCGGTCGTGCAGGATGCCTTTCGCTGTAATTTTATATATTTTAGTTATTACTTTATTTATTACTTTCATCTCTGTGTTAATGCATTCAATAGCCGTTAATAAAAGTACAAATTAGAAAATTGTAAAAGATGAAACAATATTTGTACAATATATGTTCATATTATAGCAATATCAATGACTTAGAGCAAACTCTTTATTTCTAAACGATCTTGGTAATTCCATGATAGGCAAAACTACCCGCATCTATAAATTTTCAAAACACAAAATTTATTAATGTTTCAAATCCAGCACCATTACATGTATGGTATTTCACAATTGTGTGAAATTAAACAATTATTTACAACCGAAAGGGACATTAGTTTTTAATTTCTGAGATTTCAAGATCATCCATTTTTTCTTTAATGGGACAACGTATTTCTACTGGCTCATTTTAGTAACTGCTACCAAGGCGCTTTCAACGAATTTTCGGTTAATGTCATTCTTCTTGCCAGCAGTTGTAACTTTGTGTCAAGACGTAATACTTTATAATAAACATTGATGGCCTCAAATCAGGATAACCTTGAAATACACTGGATTACATTCAAAAGGATAGTGAGTTTGTGAAAAAATCTTATGCATATAAGCGATCAAACACACTCCTAAGATACTCCAAAGCATGAAAATCCATATGTTATAAAACTTTGACCTCGGTTTAGTTATCGAGACGTTGTCAGTGTATTTATCGGCCCGTTACGTTCACATGGTACGTCTCTTGGAAGTGATTAAAAAAAAATTTAATATATGTATGTATAAACTTAACTAATTACAAACTTAATTAATATTATTATATTTATGGTAAAAATGAAGCACCCAACATTGTTTTCATTTCTTTTGTTACGTACAGGGGTTGGACAAATTAATATGAACACCATGGAATATAGTACATCTTGTGGCATGTTAGCAACACTGCTTCCGTGTAAATAATTCGACGCGTATGTATTGCACAGTTTACGTGACAAGTCTTGTTGGTTATATTTCAGTGTATTATACGCTTTGTTCTGCGACGGTTAAAACAAGCGATCGGTGAAACGTGTGATCTCTCAGACTTCGAAAGAGGGCAAATCGTTGGTGCTCGGTTAGCGGGAGCATCTGTGACGAAAACAGCTGAACTGTTTAACATCTCACGAGCAACAGTATCCACGGTAATGACAGCATACACAAAACTTGGTAAAACATCATCGGCGAAAAGGAATAGTGGACGAAACCCAAAGTTAACTGACAGAGACCGACGGACATTAAAAAGGATTGTGGCCAGACAACATAAAACTACCGCAGCAAAAGTGACAGCAGAACTCAACGCTCACTTGAGTAATACTGTTTCGACAAAAACAGTACGGCGGGAGCTCCACAAAGCTAACATTCATAGAAGGGCTGCAATTGCAAAATCCTTTATAACGAAAGCCAACGCTAAGCTGCGAAAGAAGTGGTGCAACGATCATAAAAACTGGATACTTGATGATTGGAAGAATGTGGTATGGTCCGATGAATCATCGTTCACATTGTTTCCTACAAACGGCCGGGTTTATGTATGGAGAACCCCAAAACAAGTCTACGATCCGGACTGCCTGCTTCCTACAGTTAAGCATGGGGGAGGTTCCGTCATGATTTGGGCGGCTATATCGTGGTATTGCTGGTCCTCTCATTCACATCACTGGCCGGATTACTGCAAATGAATATCTCGACATCCTCAATGATGAAGTTCTTACTATGACTAGCATACTGCTGCCAAATACTGCCATATTCCAATATGATAATGCGCCCATACACACAGCCAAAAAGGTTCAGTCTTGGTTTGAGGAGCATCAGAATATCATCAAACATCTTCCCTGGCCAGCACAATCGCCAGACCTCAATATAATTGAACCGTTATGGGGAGTTTTAGAGCAGAAAATAAGGAGCAGATTTCCACCTCCGACATCATTGAAGCAATTGGCGGATGTTTTGGTACAAGAATGGGACAACATTCCGTTGGAAACTATTCAGACACTCTACGAATCTATTCCGCGAAGAATTGCAGCTGTTTTACAAGCAAATGGTGGCCCAACACCTTATTAATAAATAAATATTGTGTATATGTCAGGTGTTCATATTATTTTGTCCAACCCCTGTACATGGCGGAATACAATTATTCTGTGGTTATGTGATTCTTCAAAATTATGGCCTTATGAAATAAAAAAATAATTGCTCTATTACGGAGTTTCAGTATATATACATTATTATGTTGCAATTACCGATTTGACTGCTCTGTTCGGGTTTGGCCACTAATAGTCATACCGCCTCGTTGCCGCTTCAAGAGTATCAGCCGGTTGCCTGATTTAATTCCAGCGCTCATCCTGGGCGCGAGAGATATCAACAAATTTTTAATTACTTCACACATTGGTATGTCGGTGTATAATTTTATAATAACTACATAACTCTACTAGGTCGAGATCTTGTCAAATATTAATATGATTTGTACCTCTATTGACAATATTTGACTGAATATTACTAACAAACATTAAAAAATGATTACCGTTTGGACTGCTCTGCTCGACTTTTGCTAATAGTAGCCATGCCGCCTCGTTGCTGCTTCAAGAATATCTGCCGTTTTCTCGAGTTAACTCTAGCACTCATCCTGAGCATGTGCGTGTGTACATATGTAAGTGCGTGTTGTAACGCGGACCCTACGGTTCATCACTTCCGTAGTAATAGACTTCAAACCGTTTTCTACGCGCGTGTGCGTGTGTGTGTGCGTACGTGCATGTGTATGTGTGTGTGTGTGTAGAGACGCGGACCCCACGGTTCGTCACTTTCGTAATAATAGACTCCAAACCGCTCTCTAGAAGTGTATGTGCATATTATACTATACTACTTTATTATACTTTAGTAAATTTACAATTTATCTACAAAATGTCATTATTAGAAAACAATAGATGGAATAAAAAAATGTTACAACTTTATGAAATGTGACCGAACCGAATCGAACTTACAAAAGAATCAAAACAACATATTTATCAGGAATGGGCTCATCACATTCATTATCATTAATATCTGAGTCCTCGTCACTCTCGAATCTCCAATACGGCATCAAATAACATTTCGCCTTGACTTCATTCAAAGATTCTACGATAAAATTATTCGATAAAACGGAACACACAAAAACTCCAAGTGACGAAGATGAAATACCGACATCATAGAAATCTTCGACGATTTGAAATTTGTTGAGTACCAAATGATAGAATTTATCCACTTCAATAATATTAGGTACAATGCATACTGCATCATCCTTCAAAGTGAAACATCTATCGCTTAAGGACTCAACACCTATAAAGAAGCTTCTGGTCTGTAACTTCTTATACTGGACACCGTGCGAGTATAGTCCTCCAGGTATAGGACCGTCACTGTGCTTTCCAAAGGCTTTTATGAAAACAGCAGTTGAGGGTTTAATCTCTTCTCTTTTTTCTCTTTCAGCTTGTCTAAAGGTAAACTGCTGTAGAGGACGATGAGGCTTCCTACAATATTGGGTATACAACTTAGTTCGGTCCGTTTTCAAAAGATGGCTCTAGGTGCTATAAATGGTTGACGGCGACAGCTGATTTTTGCTGTATCGTGAAGTGTCAACATCTGTCAACCAAATATTGTTTACAAGCCTTTGAGTTTTGCACAACAAGTTTAATTTTTACTGCGTTGAAAATGTCGAGTTTCGTTCCAAATAAGCACCATTTGCGGGAAGTTTTGATTTTCTGTTTCAATTGGAAGAAAAGTGCAGCTGAA
>NW_022639677.1:84287-89540 GCF_010583005.1 Odontomachus brunneus
ACCATGACAACGCTCGGCCTCATGTTGCTGTTCCGGTTAAAAACTATTTGGAAAATAGCGGATGGGAAGTTCTGACTCACGCGCCTTATAGCCCAGACCTTGCCCCTTCCGACTACCATTTGTTTCGATCGATGCAGAACGCTTTGACTGGAATACACTTCACTTCAGAACAGGGTATCAAAAATTGGCTCGATTCATTCTTGGCTTCAAAAGATGAACGCTTCTTCCGCGACGGAATCCATAAATTGCCAGAAAGATAGGAAAAAGTAGTGGTTAGCGATGGACAATACTTTCAATAATGTATTAATTCATTTTATCATTCAAATAAATGCGTTTTTCAAGCAAAAAAACGGACCGAATTAAGTTGTACACCCAATACTTCTTGAAGAACGTGATATTATTTTCATATGGAAACGCCGAGAAAGAGTCGAGAGGGCCAAAACATTCAGCATCTTGTGCCAAGTGCAGTAATGCATGAACGTTGTAGGATAGAAAAGTCAGCTTATAATAACGAGGACAAGTCTCAACAAATTTCTCTAACGCAAGCTTTAACGCTCTAACGCAAAGTTCAATAAAGTTGGCGAGATTTTGGCGTGACATAGTGCATGTATTGCCGCGAGAAAAAGTAAAAAATGCTTGTGACCTTGTTTGTCCACGATACCTTGGAAAGCTACTGGTCCAGAGTACAAAGTAAGTTGGCGACTCTCCGTTGCTTTGTAATCCCTGTAATCAGCCAACGATCTTGGTTTTCTTGAAAATTCTCGTTTTCGGGCAATACAACGCTATACGTTCGTCTTTTTGAAATTTGATCTTGATTTCAGATAATTTCATTGTTTTGCCATACTTGCCAGTGATCCACGAGGTTAACAATTTTTTTACGACACCAATACAAATTAAATGCATATACTCAACGGGTACCTATGAAACCATTCCCATCAGTAGATGAGATACTGGGCTCGGTCCCTTGTGATGATCATCGTCGATAAGCTGTGTATATTCGTCATCAGTCCGAAGACGATGTTTTATACCAATGAAGACCAATTGACTATCGCAACGGACAATTTGACACTTTGGACACGGATTGCTGGAAATATGGCCGAAATGATTTAGTATCCAAGAGCGTGCAGGCGCGTCTGCAATGAAGGCTCTCAATACTATTGGGATTTGTTTTTGAAGAAACAAAACACCACCCCCAATGACCTGAAGAACATCTTCAATGAACTCATCGAAGAAAAGATCAATATTACCAGGTTTTTTTGGTCCTTTGTAAACCCCTGCAATTTCTGGTTTGCTGTTAGGAATGTTTGCGAACGAACACTGAATCGGCCAAATTTGCATATTACCAGATTAATTTGGCACCATCAATACTCCAATCAATTTCGAGTACGTCCGGAATCAAATGTAGTGGTCTTTTGCAGAATGCGAATAAGGGCCTTTTCAAACCCAACGTGGAGATATTCCCCAGGATAAACTGTGCGCACTTGAATACCAACTCGAGGAGTGTTCAAAAGAGTACGCGTATTTTGTGGAAGATAAGCGAAGGACGGAAATGATCGCAATGATTTCAAAATGATGTTTCCTTGTCTATGCGTAAGATTCCCCTTTAAGAATGCCGTTGCTAGAGATCGAACCGCATGTGCAGAATTCATCTTCTCTATATCATTGCGATCACTTCCAACAACAGAACTGGTGCTATCAGGGTGGACGAAAGTAGCACTATCAATATAATCTATAGCATTAACGGAATCTATAGCGTTCAGTGCAAGGTTCACTGACGACAGACATTGCCGAATTATGGTGATTCTCAGGGGGCGAGAGTACGACACCGATACAAAGATTGCTCGCTGCCTGTGCTATCGGAGTTTTTGGCCGTATATTAATCAACGTTTTATTATTCTGTTGCAGCTGTAATAATAAACTCGTACGTTGACGCAATGTTAACTTAAAAGTCGGTTTCCGACTTCTTGAATTTTTAAAAGGTCGGTTAATTGTAAAGGAATTTATTTAAATATAATAATAAGTAATATAGATATAATATTTAAATATAATAATAACTAATAATATAACTAATAATAATATAGATAAACTTTCTTATCTCAGAAATTTTCGCCGCAATACGATGACCGAGATAACAGCACAGTACTCTATTGCCAATGACGTTGATAGTGGACAGTAGATGAGAGTTGCCAAATAAAAAATAAAATTCGTAAATATAAAGAAATATGTTTCATCACATATTTATATTAAAGGGTTTCTAATTTTTCGACATTATATAATAATATGTGACGGTTTCGCCACAACTTCGTATTTGTTTCGGCAAATACCGCCGATCCCGGCAGCTCAGCTGATCGCTCTTGGAAGGCCTTCGACAGCCGCGTGATTAGGAGAGAGAGAGATTCGGTGGTTAGAATAAAAGAACCCAATTTCGTAACAAAAAAAAAAGACAAATAAATTGAATATGGTTAAGGCTACACAAACGTCGCGGGGTCACTCGGACCTTACAGGGCACGCGGTTCTCCGGCGCGGGAGAGAAATCGGGCAGGCGGTACGACGGCCGGCACTCCAACGAGAACGGGCCCGCGAATTTCGGCAATCGCGAAATTTCGGTACGGCTCCGCCGTACGACACTCTCCCCGTATATATATAACGCTACCGCGAATTACAAAGAACGTGGGCGCCAGTCGGGAAATTTTCCCCGACCCTAATTTTATCACGGACACTAATTTTACAAACAGCCCAAACTCACGACTGGCGACATTCGCCCGCTCGTACTTACACAAAAAAAAAATACAGAAAACGGAGCCACAGATACGAAATCGCGCGAAGGCGCGTGGCAACTACGCGGGCGACGCGGGGCGGCAATCAAATTCTCTCGCGGGCTGCCGTCCCGACGACGACGACAACCGACTCCTCGTGGGCTCTCCAAGGGAGAGCCGCCGACGACCCCGGCTCCTTCCTCGCATGGCACTCCCGACCGCGGGTCATGGAAAAAAGTGTTCACCGGGTTGTTGCTCTCTCAGTCGCTCTCCTCCCTCGGCTCTCTCTCCTGCCGTACCGCTCGCCGCTCTCTCGTCCGCGACGCTCTCTCCACTCTCGGGAGGATCGTCCTCGGGTTCTCGCTGCTCGTCCTCGACTTCCTCGCTCATCTCTCTCCCGAACCCTCTTAGCTGTCTTCTCGGCTCCCATTGACGCATGCACGTCGTGCCGGCAGGCCACACAATGCGTCGCGCTGTTCCAAATTCTCGGCGTCTTGCGCGACCCTTGTCGCGCATCGATCTGTGATCCTATTGGATCACAGATCGCGTATCGATTTCGGGTGCCGCGACAGCCCTCCGAAATTTTTCTAGGATTTTTGTTAGAGCGGCGATTCTCGGCATCTTTGTAGCTAGCGGGTGCCGGACGCTGTCCGGTGGCTCTCGATTTCCCCAGGGCGTCCCTCAAATATCGGTTTCCTCCGGGCTTGTGCCGCCCCGGCATCTGCGCCCCGTGCTTGTCGTAGCACAGGGTGGCCATCCCCCGTATCTTCACCGTCGTCGCTCTTTCGTCTTCCTTCCGCCGGTTGCTTTCTCTCTCCTCGCACGCTGTTTTCGAGGCCGGCGCACGTGCTTTGTCCGTGTGCAAAGGGCGCACGGACGAACACGTCGGTTATCATGTAACTATCGTGACGAGCGAAAATTCGCCTCGTCATAAATATTATAATTATAATTCTTTGAATATAAATTAATAAAAGTTCACATCCAAATAAACTACAGTAGCTAAACATTAACTTTGTTGCAATTTAGCTGAAATTGTCATACTTTAAGAAAAATAAATAATAATTGAAATGAAATAAATAATAATCTAATTAATTAATTAAACATCTTATATAACAATAATTTTTATATAACAATAATTTTTTCAAAATTAACTCTTCAGTGTTACGTTCGCCAATATACGTAATTTCATTTACGTTCTTGTTCAATGAGAAATGATTGATGAAATAAATTTCAGTTTGTTAAAGTAAAACCGATAAGATCGAAATTATGTCAATTTAATGTTGATTCGATTATTCATTTCTTACTAGGTAGGTTTTTAACAATAGCATATCGTAATGTAAAACTATTTAACTATGTTATAATATAAAACTATTTAACTATGTTATAATGTAAAACTATTTAACTATGTTATAATATCGTACTTGACTAACGATAGATAACGTTAGTATTATAAAACACACGCATAATGCGGGGATAAGTTTTTGGAAAACTGCGAAAAATGTTTCCTCCAATAAATTCGACTTGTCAAGTACAAACAATTTATGCGCCCAATATTGCGTCGAAATGGATATAATCAAGAGCAGCAGGAAAATCAATAGATGTGACCAGAACTGAAAGCATAAGATAATATAAATCATATTAGGTGGTAAACTTAGTCCCTGCGGTTTTTTGTTTAAAAAACTCATTTATTTCGACATCAAAAGCAAAAAATACATTAATCGAAGTATTTTCCCTCGCTACTATACATTTTTCCCATCTTTCGGGCAACGCGTAGATTCCGCGACGATAGAACGATAGATCTTTTGATGCAATCCATTCGTCGATCCATTTTCGCACATTCTCGTAATTTCTGAAGTGTGTATCCACCAAGCCGTGCTGCATCGACCGGAACAAGTAATAGTCCGAAGGAGCTAAGTCTGGTGAATACGCTGGGTGCGGGTGAACTTCCCACTCGAGCTGCATCAGTGTTTCATTGACGGCTTTGGCAACGTGTGGTCGAGCGTTGTCGTGCAAAAGCATGACTTTACGTCGATTGCTGGCTACTGCTGGCCTTTTTTCCAACAATGCTTCATTCAGACGGTTTAATTGTGATTGATATCGATCCCCCGTGATACTTTCGTTCGGTCTGAGTAGCTCATAATAAACGACGCCGTGCATATCCCACCAAATGCAAAGCATTGCTTTGTGGCCATGAATATTTCTCTTTGATGTGGATGTCGATGGTTGGCCATGGTCTACCCATGATTTTCTTCGTTTAGGATTATCGAAGTATATCCATTTTTCATCGCCAGTCACTATGCGCCACAAAAAACTCTTCTTTTTCTGCCTGGCGAGCAGAGAAATAGAGATGTTTAAGCGATTCGCAATGGCATTTGCGGTTAATTCGTGTGGTACCCATTTTCCCTCCTTTTGAATTTTTCCCATTGCATGTAGACGTTTGGAAACAGCCATCGGAGTAACATTTAATGCTGCAGACAATTCTTGGAGCATTTGAGTA
>NW_022639677.1:91118-91277 GCF_010583005.1 Odontomachus brunneus
ATAACTCTGACAGTGTGCTCTCCAAAGGACACAGTCTTTCTCTCTGCTCTGCTCTGCTCTGCTCTGCTCTGCTCTGCTCTGCTCTTCCTTGCCGCTGCCGTCTTATATACCTCTCACACGCATACTCTCACTCATACAATAAGTTTTTTCTATTCTACG
>NW_022639677.1:91397-92389 GCF_010583005.1 Odontomachus brunneus
TTACAAAACAATAGGAACTACGCTCCTAAAACCGCCGCCATCAAACAGCGCCGAACGTCGCTAATCTCTTTGGAGACGCCGCCGTTTTCACCGCGCGAAGCCGCCGCTTCTATCAAACGACGCCGAACTCTTACAGCGCAGAACGTTACACATCTCTCTCTCTCTCTCTCTCTCTCTCTCTCTCTCTCTCTCTCTCTACCTATAGCTTGCCTAACTTCGGTATCCTACATATATATTGTTATAATCGCGAATAGTACCAGCGCTTTCGAAACACGAGGAAATGTTTTGATTGCGCCACAACAAGGAAGCGGATGTGCAAGTGCGACGATAAGCACCACCTTGCACATTCCGCATTTAGGACCTCAATTCAAAACGCATTACACCATTACCAAATATGGTAATGTGCTTGTTGCCAGGCACCCCCTCCGACAAGTCTAAAACTATATTATAAAAGAGCGGAGAAGACCGCCCGAGGAAGACTTAACATCTCGGTCTCTCGCCGCGACATACGCGTCATACGTGACTTACACGCGGTTCGCACATTAAATCATAAGTACGGGAGCTGTAACTAAAACACATACAAGTGTATTTATCAAATAAATCTTTTTTATATATAATACTACAAGAAGTAGTCTAAATCTTTACTGCATTTTATCCACCGCCACACACCCTGCCGCGCCCGCATCACCAATCTCGAACTTTTTCTTCGTGTCCCGGCAACACGGGCACGACAGATTGGTGGCAGAGGTGGGATCGGTGTCCGCCGGGTCAGGATCTACCTGTGAACAGAAAGTGAATTACGGGTAAGAAAAGGGTGGTGTAAGTGACGAAGAAAGAAAAAAAAATTCAAAAGAGAAATCATCGGAGCTAACTAGTGGACGTCGGAGATACGTCTACTGAAAAAAACGCTACCGGGTATCTCAAAAAGGAGCGAGAAACTACAAGACCGAGAAGAAACAACTACTCCGTAAATACATTAGACGACAAGTCTA
>NW_022639677.1:94311-96652 GCF_010583005.1 Odontomachus brunneus
CTCACTGCATGAAGCAATAGCAGCAGCAAGCTCAGAAGAAAAGGTACAAGGGCCTAGTGGAAAACCCTTCGTAAAAATTAAACCTCATACATACACCCGCAATGAAAAAACTTTGCAATGCTACAAATGTGGTAAATTAGGGCATAAAGGACAGGAATGTAGAACAAGTCGCTATGCAAACCGATATGTGTTACCGAAACTAATCGAAAGTACACGCATAAATGCGGTACAAAAACATTGCATTTACTGTAAAAAGAACGGTCACAACCGCGACGAATGCTGGAATTTGCACGGTAAGCCAAACGGGAAACCCGAACCCGTGAGTAATCAGCAAAGACTATCACGGACAGTGACGATCATTCCGTCAAATACGGAAAGATTTTCGACTCCCAGAATAAGGAACAGAAATGAACAAGATAACAAAAATAAAAAACTAACTAGAGTACAAGACTACCATGTTAATCAAGTAAGAAAAAATACGTTGAATAATAGTCTACTCGATCTAGTAATACTACCAATAAAAGAGGCGAAACGAGGGAAAATTCCGTTTCTGGTAGATACAGGATCAGCCGTTAGTCTAGTAAAAATAAAGACATTGAAAAATGAAATACCGATGACTGGAGAAAAACTCACTCTAACAGGAATCACGGGACATCAAGCCCATACATTGGGAAAAATAAAAGCTACAATAGACTTAGGAAAACAATTAAGAAAAATGGAACTTTAAGTAGTAAGGGATGATTTCCCCATAGATTATGAAGGAATACTAGGGATCGATTTCCTACAAACATATCATGCCAAGTTTGATTATAAGGAAAGAACTATGAGAGTTTCCGGACAAAACTTGCCATTAGTACCGTTTCAAACATATAGCCTTCCCGCGCGTAGCGAGAATATAATACAGGCTAATAAAGAAGTAAGCTCTAATAAAGAAGGAATTATTCCGGCAGAGGAGATTTTGCCAGGAATTTTTATAGGAAATTGCTTGATAAAAGCAAGCAATCACACGTGCCCTATCACAATAATAAATACCACTGAAAACAGTGTGAAAATAGCCACACCGTATATCACGATAGAAGAAATTACGGATGAGGACATAACAGAAATAAATTTGCTTACTGAGCAAAAGAACAGCAAGCAATCGGCACGAACGGAGAAACTAAAGGAACAATTACGTTTAGAACATTTGAATAATGAGGAAAGAAAAATAATAAACGAAATATGTGAAGATTTCAATGACATATTTTTTATAGAAGGAGATAGCCTCACACATACAACAGTAGTGGAACATCAAATTACCACACGAGCTGACGCAGCTCCAGTAAACATACGACCGTACCGGTTACAACCGAACCGAAAAACACAAACAAGAAGTCAATAAACAAATAAAAGAGATGAGATATTAGACGATAAAGTAATACGACATAGTGCTAGCCAATGGAATGCACCTTTACTAGTCGTACCGAAGAAAACTGATGCATCGGGAAAAACGAAACTACGAATAGTAGTCGATTTCAGAAAACTAAATGATTTAACGATAGGAGATTCTTTCCCATTACCAAATATTAATGATATTTTAGATCAATTAGGAAATGCTAAGTATTTTTCCACTTTAGATTTAGCTTCAGGATATCATCAAATATCCATGACGGAGCAAGACAAAAATAAAACTGCTTTCTCAACACCAACGGGACATTACGAATTCAATCGAATGCCTTTTGGATTAAAGAACGCACCAGCAACATTTCAAAGACTAATGAATTCTGTATTAGCTGGACTGCAAGGAATCAAATGTCTAGTATATTTAGATGATATTGTTATCTATGGCAATAGTCTTGAAAATCATAATAAAAGGCTTATAGATGTATTGCAAAGAATACGGCATTACAATTTAAAGCTACAACCAGACAAATGCGAATTTCTTCGAAAAGAAGTAGTATATCTGGGACATATAATTTCAGAAAATGGAATCTTCCCGGATCCAAAGAAATTAGATGTAGTAACAAATTTTCCATTACCTACAAAGGTAAAACACATTCAATCCTTCATAGGACTAGCCGGATACTATAGAAGATTTATCGAAAATTTTTCTAAAATCGCACGACCTCTAACAATGTTGACAAGAAAAAACGTGATTTTTGAATGGGGACCTGAACAACAATTAGCATTTGAAACTTAAAGAGAAATTAACTACTGTACCAGTATTAAAATATCCAAACTTTGAAGAAGAATTCATCATTACCACAGACGCATCCGACTACGCAATCGGAGCCATACTGTCACAAGGTCAACTAGGAAAAGATAATCCAATAGCCTATGCAAGTAGAGTATTGTCAAAAGC
>NW_022639677.1:96662-96769 GCF_010583005.1 Odontomachus brunneus
AAACGATTTGACGATAGGAGATTCTTTCCCATTACCAAATATTAATGATATTTTAGATCAATTAGGAAATGCTAAGTATTTTTCCACTTTAGATTTAGCTTCAGGAT
>NW_022639677.1:96779-98600 GCF_010583005.1 Odontomachus brunneus
TAGTCTGGCTGTTCAACGTTACAGATCCTGGATCCAGACTAATAAGATGGAGACTAAAATTAGAAGAATATGATTACGAGATAATCCATAAAGCGGGAAAAACAAACGTGAATGCAGACGCGTTAAGTAGATACCTCCCCGTATCAATATTACTAGCGCTCCAGAAGAAGAAGAAGAAGAAGAGGAAGAAGAAGAGGAAGAAGAAGAGGAAAAAGAAGAGGAAAACAATACGGATACACACAAAAAACAAAATTATACGAAGAGAGAAAAAGAACAAATACTTTATGAATATCATGATGCACCATTGGGAGGGCATCAAGGAATACAACGCACTTTAAAAAGAATACAAATGAACCACAATTGGAAGGGAATAATAAAAGATGTAACACAATATATCAAAAGATGCGAATTATGCCAAAAGAATAAATTAAGCCTACAGAAAAAGTCACCAATGATAATTACTGACACACCTACTAAGCCGTTCGAAAAATGCGCCCTAGACATTGTAGGACCACTGACGGTAACAACTAAAGGAAATAAGTATATCCTGACATTCCAGGATAATTTAACAAAATTCAGTAAAGCTATCCCAATACCGAATCAAGAGGCGACAACCGTCGCGAAAGCATTTGTCGAAAAAATAGTGCTGGAATATGGGATACCGGAAAAAATATTAACAGATCAAGGTACCAATTTCCTCAGTAAAATATTTAAAACAGTATGCAAATTACTAAAAATTGAAAAGATTCAAACCATCGCGTATCATCCACAAAGCAACGGAGCACTGGAAAGATCGCATAGAACACTCGCGGAATACCTCCGACACTACATAAATAACGACCAAACAAACTGGGATGAATGGATCCCATACGCGATTTTTACCTATAACACAACTCCACACACAACCACGAAATATACACCATTTGAACTGGTATACGGGTACCAAGCAACCTTACTATCATCTATACTAACAACGCCAAAGATCACGTATAGTATCGATGATTACGCACAGGAAATAAAACAACGGCTCCGAGCAACAAATCAAGTAGTCCGAGAGCACGTTAAGGAAGAAAAGGCAAAGAGCAAAAAATATTATGATCGGACAGCTAAAAGAACTGTACTTGACATAGGAGACCAAGTACTATTACACGATGAAATGGTACGACGAGGAAGATCGAAAAAACTAGATGCGATGTGGATAGGACCCTACAAGATAATTCAGAAGCACGGAAATGAAAATTACACAATAAAACGGGGCCGACGAACGCTACGCACGCACGCGAATCGCATAAAACTATACATAGAAAACTAAAAACTTACCGACGAGGCGGCACACCCCTACCGCGCCCACGTAAAATGCTGGGCCAGGGGGTAGAGGCCCGGGAGGGTCCAACGAGGGGCAGAGTTTCTACCCCGGATGCACCGGCGCCCCCGTCTCCATGACCCTTCGGGGTCCGACGTGTGCTCGTCTCATATCCATATTTTGGCGGAAGGCGGCGCGCCTCCTCACCGTACAAAACGATAGGCGGCGAAAAGGGTGCCGTCGGGGCGATTTCCGTGGGGAAGAAATATCCCGAGCACGATGGGCAATCCCACTGGAGAAATAAACAAACAAAGTATAAAAACACCACATCACAAAACTATACACAAAAAAGAAAAAAGCACAAAACACAAATGACACTACCACTAAGCACGCGGGACAGGACATGCGAGCGGGCGACATCCTGAGTAAGACTAACAGAGCTAAATAAAGCTAATCAAGAGGTCCCTCCACGCAAATAAACAACTTAGAAATAAAGAAAGAAGGAGGCATTTTTATCC
>NW_022639677.1:98610-99109 GCF_010583005.1 Odontomachus brunneus
TAAACAACTTAGAAATAAAGAAAGAAGAAGGCATTTTTATCCCACACGAAATACGATCAGAACAGGAAAAGGGGATCATATTTATCTAAACACCCGACCCAATGTACTTACAGGGCATTCAGACTGATAAGGAGTATCAGCCTCGGGACAAATGGGTTGCAAGCAGAAATCCCATTCGAAATCAACGAATTCCTACACACACCTGGTGTGTATTATGACACACAAGGACGATTACACCAAATTGTTTCAACATGGAAAACCGTCATCAAAATGGATATACATTCAATAGATGTTAGACGAAATCAAATACAAGGATACCTCAACAGCGCGGAAAGAATTTGCAATCAACAAAAGAAGACAAGTACCACATGGCAAATATGCGATAATCTACGTGAAGTGGTACAGAAAAACCTTAACCGCATACAGAACATGACGGAACTCATACACAGCATATACAAAATTCCTACATACGCAAAACGAGGAATAATAGACGGAATAG
>NW_022639677.1:99119-99539 GCF_010583005.1 Odontomachus brunneus
ATCAACGAATTCCTACACACACCTGGTGTGTATTATGACACACAAGGACGATTACACCAAATTGTTTCAACATGGAAAACCGTCATCAAAATGGATATACATTCAATAGATGTTAGACGAAATCAAATACAAGGATATCTCGACAGCGCGGAAAGAATTTGCAATCAACAAAAGAAGACAAGTACCACATGGCAAATATGCGATAATCTACGTGAAGTGGTACAGAAAAACCTTAACCGCATACAGAACATGACGGAACTCATACACAGCATATACAAAATTCCTACATACGCAAAACGAGGAATAATAGACGGAATAGGCACAATAGTGAAATCATTGTTTGGCGTAATGGACGCAAACGACGAGAAAATAATAACCGAACAAATAGACTTATTACAAAATAAACAGGAGACCTTACAA
>NW_022639677.1:99549-100536 GCF_010583005.1 Odontomachus brunneus
GTAATAGACGGAATAGGCACAATAGCAAAATCATTGTTTGGCATAATGGACGCAAACGACGAGAAAATAATAACCGAACAAATAGACTTATTACAAAATAAACAGGAGACCTTACAACACGCAGTGGCAAATCAATTAAAAATCATTAATACAACAGTCCACAATCTTGATAACCTCGAAAAAACTTTAGAAACTAACGAAAAAATAATATGGAATAGTATAACACAACTATACAGGTGAAGTTGGACTTACATTAAGACAACAAATAGACGAACATTTTACGATACTAAATGCTTTACTGGATGATCTGGTACGTGACCAGGACGACATAATTTACTATTTAGATAAAATAAAATCAGGAAACTTACCGACAAGATTAACACCAATAGACAGTATCATATCTCAGCTGCAGGAAATATCCATCCACGTACCAAAAGGCACACATTTCCCGTTTACACCTAAAAAAGAGAACTGGGTAGAGATAGAAAAATTCTGCACAATCAGCTCGTATTATAAAGACAAAAATATTTTCACTATATTAAACTTACCTCTCATAGATTATCCAACATACGAAATAATCCATGTACACCCGTTTCCTGTACACAGTCACGACAATATTTTTGCTTTAACTGAAGTCACACACACTAAAATCGCGGTTAGTCAGGAAACAAATACATATATAATATTACGCGAAAACGAATTAGCTGAATGCATAAAATACAGGAACCATTATACTTGCCCGCAAAGAAACGCAATATTCAGAATCAATAAAGAATCACCGTGCGAAATTCTAATGTATACAACGTTAAAAAGTATAACAAATTGCCAGAAAAAATATATCTCGGCAAATCACACGTTTATCATCGCGCTAACACAAAAGAACGCATGGCTATATTCCACGAGCAGCGAGCAAACCGCTCACATCTAATGTCGCGACCAAATATATTACAGAAAAATTAACAAAACAGGACTAATAAACATTAAAAA
>NW_022639677.1:100546-100788 GCF_010583005.1 Odontomachus brunneus
TGGAACGATTCCATCTTTCCACTGCAAACCATGGTGATTAGCCTTCAACCAGATTGCTTTCGATTTGTCAGCTCTCATGGAAAGATGCCACGACATAGGATTCGTAAAGGTGTAGTGCAAGAGAACAGATCCATTCCTAAGTATCGCTGCCTTCTTTACGATAAATCTCTCTCCAACCTTGCAAGTCCAAAAATGTAGGAATGCTCATGATAATGAAATATGTTGATTGAAGAGGAAAACAA
>NW_022639677.1:100798-101366 GCF_010583005.1 Odontomachus brunneus
TATAATACCCACAATCCCTGCACTAGCACGCAGACACAGTTTATGCGAATAAGATATAAACAATACACGATTGTAATTACATTTATATACGGGAAAACAAATTTGTAACACAAGTACAATATAATAAAAACGATTATAACCATAATTGTAAACGGAAACAAAGGAAAAAATGTATGTAGAATAAGAATGCGAAAACCTCGTTAGACACTCCGTTTTCTTTTCCCAAGGGGGGAGGGATGTTATAATCGCGAATAGTACCAGCGCTTTCGAAACACTTCTCGAGGAATTGTTTCGATTGCGCCACAACAAGGAAGCGGATGTGCAAGTGCGACGATAAGCACCACCTTGCACATTCCGCATTTAGGACCTCAATTCAAAACGCATTACACCATTACCAAATATGGTAATGTGCTTGTTGCCAGGCACCCCCTCCGACAAGTCTAAAACAATATTATAAAAGAGCGGAGAAGACCGCCCGTGGAAGACTTAACATCTCGGTCTCTCGCCGCGACATATGCGTCATACGTGACTTACACGCGGTTCGCACATTAAATCATAAGTACGGGAG
>NW_022639677.1:101833-111178 GCF_010583005.1 Odontomachus brunneus
AGAGAACAGATCCATTCCTAAGTATCGCTGCCTTCTTTACGATAAATCTCTCTCCAACCTTGCAAGTCCAAAAATGTAGGAATGCTCATGATAATGAAATATGTTGATTGAAGAGGAAAACAACCGTGTGTGAGCGTTTTTTGTGCAAATCGTTGGTTTTTTGCCGATGTTGCAATTTTTATGTGATTTTGCGTACATTGTTGGTCAGAGAACTGCATTCCACAATGTGATCGTGCAGAATGAGGCAGTAAGCTGTGATATCCATCGGTATATTCTCATTGCAGAATTCTATTTTTATGTCCACGGTAGCGCTCTTAACGGATTCGTTTTGTCGTGAGCAATCGATGACCACAAACGGGCTATGAATAAGAAATTGTGTTGGATCGAACAGCACATTACCGTTGTCACCTCCATAATATGATTTACGGAAACGTGCGTACATATCGTACAGAACGGCATATCTCTGTTTTTCGAAATCTAAATTTATATCGTCCTACGGATAAAATTCCGAGTTGAGATAGAATTTTACGTTAGTCAGTCTACGGTGTCGAATATGGCAACATTACCGGTAAGAGAATTCTTTCAACAGTTTGCAGAGCAAAAATGACGTAACGCGACTTCTCCAGCTGAGTTGCGGTCTTGACAGTTTACGAATACTTGGTTGTGCTCTGTAGGAGCGGAAATTCGTACAAATCCCACGAGCGAAAACTCATGTTCAAATATCGATCGTTTTCTAGAGCTCGTAATAGACAGTCTGTTTATAATCTTTATATCTTACAGCTTAACGTGAGGCATTCGCCACTGTATTTTGAACAAATCAAACTTTGGATCAGAATTTGCATGTCCCACCATGCAATTGTAGTCATTGCGTGAACGTATCATGATTAATTTGTGATGAGCGTTGATGACGATCCGTTTGTAGTCTTCACAAAAACCTAGCAATATGTTGAGCGGGACACAATAATTGAAGTATCCCGCAAACATATTTTTTGAGAGATCTCAACCAGCGTTCCTCAATATTAAATTTTTGTCACGAATCAGCGATACATGGTGTTTGAGCGTGCTTGTTACTCCAACGTTTCTACAGCGGTCAATCTCCACGTCATTGAGTTCATACTGAATTTCATCGAACAGTAAGGCCGCACAATTATTTACCAACGTCTCAACTACCTAGTTATCGCCTTCTATCCTCGTTTGCATAAACTTACCTTCGTTGTAGAGAAAACTTTCGCACGGTAACGTATACAAATCCTGCCGTTGTATCGGTATTCGTATCTGGTCGCTGTGTCAAAAAGTTGTATTGGCGTATGGATTGTACATAGGAGTACATTCGATACTCGATCTTGACGATGCAATCTTCAAAGATGGGTTCACTCCTAATATTCAACATGTCGATTATTTTCATGTATTTTTTCGCATGATGAATCCAAAAGACTTTAAAAATATAATGTTTGCTGCGTTAAGTTTCTTATTTTTCTTGATGCAATCGTAACGATATGTATCGTTTGTAATGATCCTCTTGGTAGGAAAAATGTCGCTCACGTATTTAGCTTGACTCGTTTCGTTCAATACGAGTATCTCAAGTATCCTATCGTTGCCGTACGTGCAACCTGACGGTTATCTCTTCTCCGCGGAAATCAAGCAATCGGCCGTGTTGGTCTGCAACACGTATTGTCAAATCCGATACGCTCCGTGCAAAGATCGGTAGATAAATGATCTGTGCTGGCGTTTTCGATATTTTATATCTTGGTGGTACGTTGAGCAAAAACACATGTATGGTACGCACGCATCTGTCGTTACTATACGCACCGGTGGTCACATTACATTCTACGCAAATAATATTCACATCTGTAATGTTGATCGCCGCGTTCGACTTGTACCATAGTCGCGGCTGTAGATGCTATCTGAAGAAAATCCCAACAGCAATGCAATGGTATTTGGTTTGTGAAAGTTTATACACACTTGATCTCACACTTCATTGTATTCTCATTGGCGCGAATAATTAAGAGATCATCATCATTGATAGCGATCGGTTTATGGTTTCCGATATCGCACGTTTTAGGTACCAGCGTACAATTTGTACGATTCCTCAGAAATCACAATTTATTATTCAATGTATTCACATTCGATATCGTGTAGGTTTCAAAGGTTATCAAACTGATTTCGTATTCGCCACCGCTCAGATCTATGGCTGGAAAGTAGCTTCCCGCGAGAGTAGCTTCCTACTTGCTCGTAAGTGTAAAATATATCTTCGTCAGAGACCAAAACAATTACCGATTGCAGAACGTTGGACCTTAAATCGGTTGTGAACTGTCTGCAGGAATCGTAGATATAGGTGTTCGCAAATGCTCTGATCGAAACGTTGATAAGATGTACGATTGTACTCAATCGTGTTATTCTCGAGTTATCGCACCAATTCTCTGGGCGGTCGAAGATTACCAAAACTATCGAAATATATCACGCAATCGCCTCTTTTCATGTATGCTACCCAATGTGTACCGGGCCCCTCAACGTCATCCAAATTTATGATTACGCGGCGATGTAAGCAGTACGTTGCACATGGAAATGCCCCTGAAGAACGGAATACGCATACGTTTCGCCAATTATTATAATTGCACATTTCTGATGACGCCCATAGGCCTTTTTAGCATTTTTTTAACATTTTTTTTATCTCGTAACACCCTTTCCTCGTTTGTATGGTGTGAGGTAAACTCCACGACCTTCCATGACGTGATTATGACGTTGCATCTTCTGCAACTAACGCTGCACGGCCTTGGTTTCGTTTACCGCCTTTGCGACCCCCGCCGCTTCACTGACTAACAACCCAAGCGCTCCCAGCAGCGCGAGAATAGACAGGATACCGCCTCGTTTTGCTACTGGAAGTATCCGATTTCGTAACATTTTCTTCTTCTTTGACGTGCTTTGCTTCATTTTCATATTTATTCCGATTTTCGTCCGATAAAAGTAGAAACATGCGTCCGATAAAAGTAGAAACATTTTGAAGACTGAACAGATTCAATTCGATGCACCCTATAAATAGTTGTCGTGTATCAGTTGTTTTGGAAATATTTTTTAGATGACTGAAGAGAACATGCGGTTCATATGATAACCGACGCCGATATGCGTGACAAATTTCGACGGTAAATTGAGTAGCGTCCGAAAATGTCGTACGTAAGAACGGCCACTTGCTACCGATTACCATATGCGGTATCATATGCAGTCCCTCGAATTGCGGTAAGTCGAACGTGTTGGTGAGTCTGTTGGAGAACCCACATGGTTTGCGTTTCGAGAACCTGTATATGTACTCGAAATCGCTGCAACAGCTGAAATATTGTTACTTGGAGAATTTGTTTGCATCGATAAATGAAATTGGTTATTTTACGTTTTCCAATCGATGTAGTTTCGCCAAACGAAACGCTCCATTTTTGTTTTTGACGACATAGCGTGTGACAAACAAGATACGATAAGAGAGTACTTTGCTATGGGTTGTCACTCAAACATCGACTGTTTCTATCTCTGTCAAACGTATGCCCAAGCACTTTATACGAGATAACGCGAATCTATTGATTTTCTTTAAGCAGGATAGTACCAATCTGAAACATGTATACAACGATTACATGACCACTGACATAACGTACGAAGATTTTTGCACGCTGTGTCGCGAATGTTGATAGCAAACATATAGTTTCGTAGTGATAGGCAAGGACAGTTTTATGACTGATGGACGATATCGGTGGGGATTTAACGATTTTGTAATACCGTAACGTGGCCAATCGTCGTTTGTGCGTCAACAGGAAAACGTCTACCACATCGTAATGGCGACGTTGGTTGAGAGATTAGCGGTACAGAGATTAAAGATAGCGAACGAAATTGCGAAAACGAGCGAATCGATCTGCAAGAAATATCGAACTTTGAATACAGGTAAAATAGAGAAAGATACTGCGCTAGAAAGACACTTTTGACCTGTTATCGAGCCTCTGAGGCAGATTGTAAAACATACTACTCATGTGAAGTTTGACGCATCGATAAGTACCATGCTGGGAAATAATGCGCTATCGATCGAAGAGAAGAAACCAAAACGCAGAACCAAGCGCTTACTTGTTGCCTCTACACAGATTTACTCGAAGCGCAGAAAATCAAATATCACGACGGATTCTCCTGTAGTAATCTCCACGCCAACAGACAACTTTTATGGTACACAATCGCGCAAAATGCCTACTGTGCCATTGCGCGTTACTCTGACCACCTATAAAGAAGATTTTTTCGAGACCACTAGCGATTCACTCGTAACATCGATTAGACGCGAGTTGCAAACGGCTTAGGGATAAGAAATGTTGCGCGCCCATTTTGGACCATTGGAGCAAAAATAGATGGGAGCAACTTAAGCAGTGACGAACATAGCACCATTGACTACGTGTACAGTGTGTATTTCAGCAGTGACGAGACAAAGTTCAGCGATAAATGTTTCGATGTGGATATTGACGATAATATAATTATTGGCGGTGTAAAGTACGCGGGAACACCTGGTCTATACAAGCTGATTTTCAAGAGAATTCCCGACGATACCGTTTACACCGAAGCTGATAAACAAAAATACAAAAGTATACAATTGGCGACGAATGCCCACATGCGCAATCACAATGCACTATAACCCGTATTAAGTAACAAGGGGTATAAATACAAACACATAATCACCCTCTTAATGATTGGTATGTCGATCAACATGGTTGGCAGAGGTTTAACCACACTGCGTACCATGGTACTGAGCGACAATATAGTCGATCACGTTCACTGGGACGATTCCAACGAACTGATGAATCATCTGCGATTGCTGGAAACCTCCCGACAAGCTGGCACCAACACTCATTACAATGAAATTCTATCCATCATCGAGGAACTTCGCGAGGCGAGCCTTGTTATAAATTAAATCGCACATTGACGATACGCGTTGTTTACATCGAAATGTCGGTTAATAAATTTGATGTTTCGCTCTAAAAGAGAGGACCGCCGACGATGATCTATTACGTGGAGGGAAGTACTCAGAAATTACATACGCGATAAAACTCTGTGCATGGTCACCTCTGATGTCGATACGAGATCGCTTAAGATATAATGTGTAGGGCAACCGGAAGCCGACAGTGATGCGGTCAATAAACTATGTGAAAAGAGGTCTTGTTACATTGAAAAAGAAATAGCACGAATTTGAAAATAAATTTGAGAAAAACCTAATCAGGCTTAATGCTGAAACACATGTCATGTGGGAGAAAATGTTTGCAGCGCGTGAACGCGTTGATATATGGAATTTAAGACAGTGCGCTCACAGTTTCGTCATTCGTGATGAGACGACCTTAACGATCAAACATGCGGAAAACCGGTGGAGAGAGGAAACAACGCAGCCCCAAAAAGCAACAATTTATGGAGGAGTTGCATGTTCCTGCGAGAAGATATTTTCCTCATAGACACGTCATTGTACGCGGATATGATGATCTGTAGCAGGCCGATGTAGTGGAAATGTTCAACGTATGATGCCGTATTCGCGGCTCAACGGTGATTACTATTACATACTCATAGTTATCGATATACTGAACAAGCACGTTTGGGCCGCTCCTCTCAAAATTAAGAGCGTAAAGGAGATAGCCGAAGCATTCGACAAGATAATTCGGGACAGCGGAAGGTGACCAACAAATTTACAAACCAACCAGGAGAAGGAATTTTACAATAGCAATGTGCAGAGACACGCAAAGCAACACATCAAACATTATTCGATATATTCGATTATGAAGACTTCCGTTGTGGAACGAATCGTACGCTGAAGAATGTCATGTGGAAAATGTTTACACTACAAAGAACATACAGATGGATCGACTCGCTAACGCGTCTCGTGTCGCGTACAACGAGCGCAAGCATTGGACCATCGGTATGCATCCTGTCGATGTGATCCCCACGAGCGTTAAAAAAAACTCCTAAATACGGTCTACAGCAACGTAAAGATTGCAGCTTTGGTGATTCAAGGTGGGCGATTCGGTATGCGTGAGCAAGTTCAAGCCTGTCTTTGCTAAAGATTACACGCCCAATTGGACTACCGAAGTGTTTAGGATCATCAAGGTGCAGGCGACCAATCCTGTGACTTATCTGCTCGAGAATTCGGGGACAGCCTGTAGATGCAGGTTTCTACGAGTACGAACTGCATCGCGTTGCTAATCTAAACGTGTACTTGGTGGAAAAAGTGTTGCGCGGAAAAGGCGATAAGGTTTATGTGAAATGGCTAGGATTCGATAAATCATGCAACTCGTGGATACACAAGGATAATGTGTTGTAAAAATAATTGTTTATTATAATGTTTGCTACATCTTATTATATGTAATACATAAAATATATGTTTTATAGATACGTAAAATATACGACTTATATTCTGTTAACAATGGTATTTTATATTGTCCCCATAGTAATGGGGATAGATTGTGTAATCGTCGAAAGATATCGTTCGTGCTACGACATTACTCTTAATGTCTTTGGCATTTTTCGTGTTCTTCTTGCCGTCCACTCTCAACGCGTACATCTTTGCTCTGAGGCCAATAAATTCCATCATGATTGCTCCATTGTTTTCGTCTTTTATCAAGCCCGAAACTCTCTTATTGACAAGCGGTATACCGTACACGTTGTAGCGGGATAATCGCTCGTATCAAATCTTGCAATATTGTGTTTCATGTTCTCGTATACATCGTCGCATTTGATTTTGTAAATGAGATTGTCGATGTCAGTGTACATTATTTTACATTTGTCGCAATACAGAGGATAAATGTACTTCTGATGAAATTCATACAAACAAACCTTTGATATACACATACCCACGTAGATCAGCTTGTTGAATTTCACCTGGAGTTTGCGCAATTCAATGGCCAATAAGTTTTCCGAAAATACACTCCTATTGTGAAAATTTGGTTTTGCGATCATTGCCTCGGCACCGTACCTACCATTCCAATGTGTTACTAGTTTTACATCGACATAATTTCGAATGTTCTCCATCGTTTTGCCGAATACCGCATTGTTCATCAATTTGTACAAATTTTCCTCAAAATCATTAGTTGCACGTATTCTAAATTGTGTGTTTAATTCGATACAACTGCAGAGCCAGGAAGATTGAGCGAATTGGAGCACGCGGTGAATTTTTATAATATGAAGATCGTGACGCGTGCACTGCTGCAGGTTGTGGTAGTGGATAACATAACGCTGCTTATCGTATAACGTTGCGAGAAGTTTCTCTTGACGTTTACTGGGTGGCTTATTGCGCGTCAGACAAAACGGTAGGTCAGTGTCCACATCGTGCAGATTTGGCGGATACTCCAAGTCGATCTCGACGTAGTGGGCAAATCCAGTGCGATTGCTGATACGTCAAAGTTTGACACGTTGTCGATTCATTGAAACTCTGCGTAAGGCAATGGTTGACACATTTTCCAGCCGTACAAATTGTTTACGTCAAAGTACATCAAGCACGACGACGGTTTCGATGGGTCGTAAGACTGCATGTACTTGTTATTGGCGTGTGTGTATCTATCCGAACATTGATTCAGGTCACCGCGTATACCGCGTTTGATGAACATGATCATATCAATATCAGTGAGCAATTTACGCCAATATGCTTCAACATTGCATCCCACGTAAATCCTAGTAGAGTGTAATAATGCGCGGGATCGAGTCCCTAACTTGCGATGCAACTGTCACGGAAATTTTCAAAAATATCTGCCAATAACGAAACATCAGTCTTTAAATACAAGTCGCTGTATTCACTCAAGGTTCGAATGAAGAACCGCTTCCAGATCTCCGCGGCGTGCGCATAATTGCTCTAGGATACCATATCACCTGTCAACGAACTGTAAAACGATTCTCGCGGCAGTAAACATGGGTCCTGCAGCTTGTCTACACAATCCACTATTCGTACGAAAACCCTTTCGTGTTAATAAATCAAATTTTTTGACGAATAATTTTGAAAATTTTGACCGTACAATTTTTAATTTGTCTTTAGTGAGAAAGGATGTCAATATGTCGAGACTACTGTTGAGAAATTTGCATGAATCGATGAAACGCAATCTTATAAAATTTTTGGATTTATCTGCTGTATCTTAAAAGTTTTTTGTAAACAAAATGTATTTTTTTTTGTCATCGGTAGTACATCGATTGAACTCTCAAATGCATTTGCTATTTCCTTGATGATAAAATGTGAATCGTAACCGGATAAATTGTGAAAACGATTGGAATGCAATATGAATTTTTGTTGTTTAAGTTGAAACTTGTGCAACTTTACGCTGGACCTCGATAGCGGCCGGTGAAGTGACAATGATTGCGTACGCGCGTATCCTCTGCCACAAATAGTTTCTCGTATACGTGACATTGCATCGCATTGCGAAATGTCTCCCATTCTTTCGATAACGTTTGCATGGGAACATTTGTGGATAAGGCGCTCATCGCGCCTTTGCGCGGTGCGCTATTTCTCTAAATTGCTCGACGAACCATGAAATACAGTCAATATCACGACGACTTTGAAATTCGGATAACGAATCGTCGTAAGAGCAACATATGTAATATCCTATACTAAATATCTTGTGAAGCTGATACGTGTACAACTTGCGATCCTCTTCATTCCTTGCCGTCTTATCCAGTGTACATTCCAGGTCAGCGTATACCACAAAGGCAACTCTTTCCTTCCTGTTGTAATTGCTAAAACTTCACTATTTGTTTTCTTTACTTAGCAGAATGACGGCGTAGTCGTTCAGTTTTTGACAGTTTAATATATGGGCTTGCAACCTTTCGCTGGAACTGCAAGTAGTGCAAGTACTTAAAAAACATTTTTTATCTTTACAAATTATATATATATATATATATATATATATATATATATATATATATATATATATAAGGTGTAGTAAAAAGAAATCCATTATTTTTCCAATAGATGGCTTTAGTAATGTGTATCTCGCGTTGTATAAGTGCGATCGGTTTACGCTAGATGGCGTTAGAAAGATAATATTTCGTACTAAAAAAAACTTCTCAGACAGTTTTGTGATTGTTTGACTCAGTATTGTTTGAGCGCGCGTCAAAGATGGACACCAGCAAAGAGAAAATACGCCATATTTTACAGTTTTTCTTCGATAAAGGCGAAAACGCAAGCCAGGCAGCTGGAAATGTGAATAGTGTTTATGGTCCTGATACTGTAACAGCCAATCACGCGCAATTTTGGTTTCGTCGATTCTGTTTCGGTAATTTTGATGTCAAAGATGCACCCCGCTCGACCAATTGTCGAAAATGTCGATAAAATAATGGAAATCGTCAAGTCCGACCGTCATGTAA
>NW_022639677.1:111188-111754 GCF_010583005.1 Odontomachus brunneus
ATATATATATACAGGGTGACCCACGTAAAGTATTACAAGTTAATAACTTCAATCATATTTGTCCTATCAAAAAGTTGTTCGTGACAAAGTTTCATACATTCAAGGGACCTTTCTAACAAAAATCCACTTTTGTCCCCCCTTAAAGAATGGCACGGGGTAACTTCAAAGTTTCCAATGAGACCCTCTATACAATGTTACATATTTGGATTTTACGGGAAAAAACAAGTAAACTTTGTCTGAAACATTTCTTTGGAAAATGTTCCTATTAAAAGTTATAAACATTGAAATTTTAATGTAGAGTGCATTGAAATTAATGATAAATTAAATAAGACATAGTTTTCTGTTTTGTTTTATTTTATTAAATGTTCGAACTGTTGACCATTAACATCTAAACACTTATTAATTCTTTTTACAAAACTTTGCCTAACTCTAAATATTTCTGGGGTCACCTTAGTGCAAGCTAAGAGTTAGGCAAAGTTTTATTAAAAGAATTATTAAGTGTTTAGATGTTAATGATCAACAGTTCAAACATTTAATAAAATGAAACAAAACAGAAAAACTATGAG
>NW_022639677.1:111764-111838 GCF_010583005.1 Odontomachus brunneus
CCACTTGAATAAATGGCTGGATACAAAAAGAAGCTCGATGTATGGGTGCCATACGAGTTAACGCAAAAAAACCT
>NW_022639677.1:112194-113394 GCF_010583005.1 Odontomachus brunneus
ATATATATATATATATATATATATATATATATATATACAGGGTGACCCACGTAAAGTATTACAAGTTAATAACTTCAATCATATTTGTCCTATCAAAAAGTTGTTCGTGACAAAGTTTCATACATTCAAGGGACCTTTCTAACAAAAATCCACTTTTGTCCCCCCTTAAAGAATGGCACGGGGTAACTTCAAAGTTTCCAATGAGACCCTCTATACAATGTTACATATTTGGATTTTACGGGAAAAAACAAGTAAACTTTGTCTGAAACATTTCTTTGGAAAATGTTCCTATTAAAAGTTATAAACATTGAAATTTTAATGTAGAGTGCATTGAAATTAATGATAAATTAAATAAGACATAGTTTTCTGTTTTGTTTTATTTTATTAAATGTTCGAACTGTTGACCATTAACATCTAAACACTTATTAATTCTTTTTACAAAACTTTGCCTAACTCTAAATATTTCTGGGGTCACCTTAGTGCAAGCTAAGAGTTAGGCAAAGTTTTATTAAAAGAATTATTAAGTGTTTAGATGTTAATGATCAACAGTTCAAACATTTAATAAAATGAAACAAAACAGAAAAACTATGAGTCTTATTTAATTTATCACTAATTTCAATTCACTCTACATTAAAGTTTAAATGTTTATAATTTTTAATAGGAGCATTTTCCAAAGAAATATTTCTGACAAAATTTACTTATTTTTTCCCATAGAATCCAAATATGTAACATTGTATAGGGAGTCCTATTTGCAACTTTGCAGTTACCCCCCGCTTCTCTTTAAGGAGGACTGAAGTGGATTTTTGTTTACGTAGTTAGAAAATCCCCTCGAATATATGAAACTTTCTCATGAACTTTTTGATAGGACAAATATGTTTAGAGTTATTAGCTTATAACACTTTACGTGGGCCACCCTGTATATATATATTGTGACGTGGCGGCCGTGGAGGCGCCCGTCACAAAGTAATAAGAACCGATTTCGCGAATATTTCCGCCGCCGCAACCGAGCCCGCGTTCGGTGTATATCAGTTGGATACGGGGCAATTGGACACAGTCCAATCACAAGTCGCTGTTCCAAGGGACCCTACAAATGTCTCTAATCATACGGTGCTGTGATTGGCTGTGTCCAAATGCAACGTGTCCAAGTGCACCGCTCCCGCCCGCGTTTTGTTTCGTGTACGCCGGCGTCCGCCGGCGGTT
>NW_022639677.1:113404-113595 GCF_010583005.1 Odontomachus brunneus
CCTACAGCCAAATTCTTAATTTGGACCTGTACTGTCAACAATTGGACTGTCTGAAGGAATTAATCGCCCAGAAGCTGCCAGCTTTGGCCAATAGGAGAGGAATTGTGTTCCATCAGCACAACGCCAAGCCACACACATCGATAGTGACTCGCCAGAAGCTCCGGGAGCTTGGTTGGGAGATTCTTATGCAT
>NW_022639677.1:113605-114935 GCF_010583005.1 Odontomachus brunneus
TCTCTTTAAGGAGGACTGAAGTGGATTTTTGTTTACGTAGTTAGAAAATCCCCTCGAATATATGAAACTTTCTCATGAACTTTTTGATAGGACAAATATGTTTAGAGTTATTAGCTTATAACACTTTACGTGGGCCACCCTGTATATATATATTGTGACGTGGCGGCCGTGGAGGCGCCCGTCACAAAGTAATAAGAACCGATTTCGCGAATATTTCCGCCGCCGCAACCGAGCCCGCGTTCGGTGTATATCAGTTGGATACGGGGCAATTGGACACAGTCCAATCACAAGTCGCTGTTCCAAGGGACCCTACAAATGTCTCTAATCATACGGTGCTGTGATTGGCTGTGTCCAAATGCAACGTGTCCAAGTGCACCGCTCCCGCCCGCGTTTTGTTTCGTGTACGCCGGCGTCCGCCGGCGGTTAAACAATTCGGAAAGTTCGTAGAGCAGATAGAGGGGTCATCGCGCCCCGACCTTTGTGCCCCCAGGCTCCCCTTTTGATCGACCAGCGAAGAGGAGGGAAGCCGAGGACGCCGTGGGACGAAAGAACATCACCTACACCACAATCGCCACCGCTCAGGTGAATACGTTCCTGATCAGGGTAACGATCTTCTTTTCCGTCGACGCCGTCGCCAGAATAGTTCTCGAAAATTCGATCGCTATCGGACAGAGAATATTCTGGAATCGTGGATCGCGTGCCGAAATATTCGATCGATCACGAATATTCAGCAGCGCGATAATTGTCGCCGTCACGCCGAGAGCCAGAGTTGTCGTGCTGTTTACATTTTCAGCTTGACGTTTCTCGAGGGACCGGGGGGGGGGGCACTCAGCTGAAACGGGAAACAGTACCACTGGATCAAGCCCACGAAATACGCTGGCGAGAAGAAAAGTCTCGAATAATAATAATCCCGGCTACCGAACTTTCGAGACCACGAAAGGATTGAGCGCAGACGAGAGGGGCGGCGGAGGCGGAGGAGCGGGTCAGCGATCGACAGGACGAGGACGATCGGAGCGAGCAATCTCTTACCGGCTATCGTCGTGACAATACGACCAGATAGACTTTCGCGGTACCGACTACAAATTTACCGAGCCGTTGGTGAGACTATGAGAGAGCGGTCGGGCAGGAGAAAGAGTGCTCGCGGGCGAGAGAAATCGTGTGCGCGGGAGGGACCGAGCGTGCGGCCGAGAGAGAAAGAGAGAGCGTGAGAGGACGAGAGTGCCTGCGAGGACGAGAGAAAGCGTGCGGCCAAGGGAGGGGGGAGAGAAAGAGAGAGAAAGAGAGAGAGAGAGAGAGAGAGAGAGAGAGAGAGAGAGAGAGAGAGAGAGAG
>NW_022639677.1:115127-116808 GCF_010583005.1 Odontomachus brunneus
AGAGAGAGAGAGAGAGAGAGAGAGAGAGAGAGAGAGAGCGCCGACGGGGCGAGGCGGAGGACACCACTGAGGAGGACCGCGACACCGAAGTCACACCGAAGGGCGAGTCATCGAAACTGTAAGACCTCCTATCTGCTCCGAATATCGGTTTGTCGTATCGTCTCGCCCGCAGAGCGGCCGCGAAATCTCGAGACCTAGGGACCGGCCCTAGGTTCCCTACCGACTCGCATATTGGCGCGGACGGCACACGACTCCGCGTATCGTCGTCGCTTTCGACTTGGTGTACCGCGTCCGATCTCAGGGCGGGGAGACTCGCCCTAATAAAACTTGTCTATAATATCGAGAACCCGACTCCGTGATTATTTGCTATCATTTCCCCGCTTCCAACGAACCCATCCCGTCTCCGACTCCAAAATTCCCTGGAGCTACCGGTCCCGTACGGCTCCGGACACGAAGTGCCTATCGGTGGTTTCCGATAGGACCGATTGTCTCTCGCGATCTTTCTTTGTGCGGTGGTGCGGCCGTTTCCGTACCTGGCGCCCAACCTCTCGCATTTGGAATCTCGTCTATCAGGAGCGGAAGTTTGCTGACGGATTAACGGCGTCTCGAGAAATACGTCGCAATATATATATATATATATATATATATATATATATATATATATATATATATATATATATATATATATATATATATATATAGGGTGTTTCATTTTAAGTGATATGGTCGATTATCTCGCGAATCGATGATTTTATTGAAAAATTTTTCGAACGAAAGTTGCATGGTTTGAAGGGAACACATGATGAAAATATGGACTTGATCTTGAGTGACCTTGTCAAAATCAGATCAAAGTCAGCAATGTTTTTTTTAAACCCTATTTTTATTATTATATTCTTATAGTTTATCGCGAGAACTCTCCAAAAAACTCTCCTATAATAAAGTTACGTTTCATTGAGTACTTTCCGAGTTATGGAACTTGAAATTTACAGTACCGCCGGCGTTATCCATATACGCATGCGCGTGTGAGCGGGATTCTTACGACCGCACGTCTCCGCGATCTATCCACACTGTTTGACATACGCTCACGCGCACGGAATTGAATCCAATCCTTCCCAATTGAACGATTCAACTTTCCTCTTTTTTTGTATAGCTTTCTCTTTTTATTTTTTTACCTACGTGGGCTTTTTCAAAGCTTTTTTCAAAATGACCGCTTACAGTTCAAATGAAATTATTGATATTATTTTTGTGCTTGGTAAAGCTGGACGAAATTATTAGAGCAGAAAGATTGTACCGTAATAGATATCCGTTTAGACGACATCCAAATGCAATGCAGATAAGAAGAATTTTATTACGAGAGCGTAGAAGAATCCATAAAAGAAACCGCAAGCAAATAAATATTGAAGATGACATTAATGATCCGCGTGTATTAACAGTGCTAGAAATGATAAATTTGAATCCTCATATTTCGACTAGAGAACTGCAACGTAATTTAGGAATTCCTTATGTCACTGTGTAAAGGATTTTACAAAGACATAAATTCAATCCCTACCATATCACTTTAATCCAAGATGTAGGTGAAAATGATATGAGGCTAAGAAGACAATTTTGTCGTTGGGCATTACGAATGATAAGAGAAGAACCAACTTTTTTCCAGTGTAACGATCCGTCCGCGAACAAAAGA
>NW_022639677.1:116818-118741 GCF_010583005.1 Odontomachus brunneus
CGAACGAAAGAGCGAGCCGTGAACACAAAGCCACGGATCGATACGAATATTTAATTTGCGATACATATGAGAGAGTGTAAACACCGCCGATCGGACGCGGAAAATAACACTAATGCAGATCGAAATCGGTATATAAAAGACGATGCGAAAACCTCAGATAAAAGCAGTCTTCCGAGGCAGTCTTCCGAGGCAGTCTTCCGAGGCGCTGAACAGAGCCAACGCTCCGACAGCAGAAGCTCCTCTCAAACACCGCTGCCAAAAACACCGCGTCCTAGATCTTTCTCGATACCGCTCCATCGACTCGTTGGATTCGTAGAGTCGTTCTCTTCGTTACCATTCCGCCGACTCGTTGGATTCGTAGAGCTGACAGCCGCATAGACCTGCCCGAGACGACAAGTCTACATACGAGGGTGTATATCAGTTGGACACGGGGCAATTGGACACAGTCCAATCACAAGTCGCTGTTCCAAGGGACCCTACAAATGTCTCTAATCACACGGTGCTGTGATTGGCTGTGTCCAAATGCACCGTGTCCAAGTGCACCGCTCCCTCAGCGACCAATATAAACAGACTCGCACGGCGAGCAAAAACTCGACCAGCAAACCAACGGCGTCGAGAAGCCTTGTAAATACGCATTGTACATAGCCATTTGAAGTTAGAATAGATATCATCTTAATACCTATACCACTGTCTCCACATTTATTACATCTGCTACGAATCCGGACCGCACCGACTTGCAGCATATCCCGCACCGAACGCAAATAGCGTTACATCAATATGTTCTCTTCAGTGACAAAGCCTCATTTCATAACAATGGACAACTCAACAGACATAACTGTATTTATTGGTCCACATACAATCCTCACTGTATTCAACGTGTTGATAATCAACATCGTTAGAATTTAAACACTTAGTGCGGAATTTAATAGATATTTGATTGGTCCATACTTTTTTTATAACCGCTTAAATGGGGAAATTTTTTTTCTTGCAGAATAAATTGCCTGAACTTTTAGAAGAGATTGATCTTGCTACTTGACAAAAAATGTGGTGGCAGCAAGATGGTGCGCCACCCCATTTTCATCGTATTGTGATGGAATATCTCAATAACATCTTTCATAAACGATGGATAGGGAAGTATATTCGATGGTCTCCACGGTCTCTTGATTTAACTTCGTGTGATTTTTTTGTGGGTCTACATAAAAAATTCTTTACAAAACTCCGCCATCATCTGCAGGAGACACGAAAAATCGAATAACTAATGTTTGTCGTAAAAATTCCTCAAAATATTTTAATTTCCACAAAAGAAAATTTTGAGAAACGATTGAGGCTATGTCTGCAAGAAAATAGAGATACATTTGAATATCTTATCAACGGCTAAAAACGTATTCGATTTGATCTTGCTTTAGTTGGCCGGATCAGTAATCGGTCTTGCCTTAGTTAGCCGCATCAGTGATTGGTCTTGCCTTAGTTGGTCGGACAGTGATCGGTCTTGCCTTAAATTTCAAGCTTCATAACTCGAAGAGTACTTAATGAAACGTAACTTTATTATAGTGTTTTGGAAAGCTCTCGCGATAAGCTACAAGAATATGTAATATAAAATTGGGTTTGCCGTTTAAAAAAACATTAATGACCTTGATCTGATTTTGACAAGGTCACTCAAGATCAACTCCATATTTTCATCATGCATCCCCTTCAAACCATGCGACTTTCGTTCGAAAAATTTTTCAATAAAATCATCAATTTGCGAAATAATCGACCATATCACTTAAAGTGAAACGTATATATAACAGTAAAGATATACAGGGTGTTCAAAAAGTCCCGGACCGGTGAAATATCTCGAAAACTAAGCATTTTAGAAAAAAATGTTTCAGATAAAAGTTGTGGCGTTTAAAAAGATGTATTTACTGATCACATCAGTTTGAC
>NW_022639677.1:119278-119586 GCF_010583005.1 Odontomachus brunneus
GATTTTGACGTCGAAGACCGGCATAGCGGTGGAAGAGAGAAGGTTTTCGAGGATGCAGAAATGGAGGCATTACTTGATCAAGACTCGTGTCAAAATCAAGAAGAATTGGCACGATCATTGGGAGTGACTCAACAAGCCATTTCAAAACGCTTTAAAGTTATGGAAATGATTCAGAAGCAAAGAAATTGTCGTACGAATTGAAGCCGGGAGTTGTTGAACGGCGTTTGTTTGCTTGTGAACAGCTGCTTGAAAGGCAAAGACGGAAGGGATTTCTGCATCGCATTGTGACTGGAGACGAAAAATGGGTT
>NW_022639677.1:119675-120193 GCF_010583005.1 Odontomachus brunneus
CGGCCATGCTTCCACGTCGACGGCCAAACCGAATATTCACGGCTCCAAGGTCATGCTCTGTATTTGGTGGGACCAGCTCGGCGTAGTGTATTATAAGCTGTTAAAACCGACTGGAACAATCACAGGCGATCGGATATCGAATACAATTGATGCGTTTGAGCCGAGAATTGAAAGACAAACGGCCGCAACACAACGAGAGACACGATAAAGTGATTTTTCAGCATGACAATGCTCGACCCCAGATTGCGAAAGTAGTCAGGACATACTTGGAAACGTTGAAATAGGTAGTCCTACCCCACCCGCCGTATTCTCCAGACGTTGCTCCCTCTGACTATCACTTGTTTCGATCAATGGCACACGGCTTGGCTGACCAGCACTTCCGGTCTTATGAAGAAGTAAAAAATTGGATCGATTCGTGGATCGCCTCAAATGATGACCAGTTTTTTCGACGCGAGGTTCGTACGCTACCCGAAAGATGGGAGAAAGTAGTGGCCAGCGATGGACAATACTTTGAATCA
>NW_022639677.1:120203-120983 GCF_010583005.1 Odontomachus brunneus
ACGCAGCCCTCAGCATGGTTGCTAGCACCTTGGCTTGGGGGGTTCCTCTTAGATGACTGTGGCCGGGAAACATCCCTGAGCGGATGCCCCGACCGCAGCCACAGCCCCACCACCAACGACAAGGTGGGAACCCATGCGGGGGGTATATATATATCCAACGAAATCTATTTACTCTGTTTTCTGTTTCTGTAGGATTTCCTTCATTCTACAGTTTTGCGTTTAATATTTTCTGAATCTTTTTTTAAAGTAGATGAGAAGATCGAACATATCATTTATGTTGCAGCAATATGTTGCATATAATGACCAGTTTTTGAAAACTTCTTATTTATAACTTATTCAGGTTTTCTATATAAGTTCTATCTTTCATCTGTCAGTATAAGAATTATAAATTCTGGCGTAATTACAATTTATAAAATATTTATATATTATTCTAAGAAGATCGTTTGTAATATTAGGACCTTAACTTAGTTTCCGCCCAAAAAATACTGAGAAAAAGCATTTATTGTAAAAAATTTATTTAAATTATTTCAATGAAAGTATTTTCCATCACTTTCTACAACTTTTTGCCATCTTTCTGGCAACTGGGCGATACCATCTCGATAAAACGATGTTTGTTTCGAAGCAATCCATTCGTCCACCCATTCTCGCACTTCTTCAACATTTCGGAAGCGTGTACCACTCAAGCCGTGCTGCATCGATCTGAACAAGTGGTAATCAGAAGGCGCTATGTCTGGTGAGTACGCTGGGTGAGGAAGAGTTTCCCATTCGAGCTGCGTCAGT